>NC_143013.1:55482227-55729727 GCF_055824585.1 Amblyomma mixtum | reverse complement strand
CAGCTGCCGGGGACGCTGCATTCAACCAATATTAGTTATATTTAGTCCCTAAGGTTGATTGTTGGTAGCAGGTGTATCGCGAGGAGCATATGAGCGCTCTGGATGGCGTGGAAAGCGCTGGGGTAGTGTCTGCCACCAAGAATTAGGAACGCATAATGCCATTTCTTTAACAAATAAATGCCACTTTTGTTGGGTCTGATACTGTTGGCTGTAGTATGGAGAGTCCACTTGCCACGAACATCGGATACAAGAAACGAAGTCCGCGGGAACGTTATGATCATTATAGTTAGGCTCGACTGTACTTCATCTGCGCCATCAGGCAGGCTATATAACGATTGTCCAGCATGCTCGTCCAAACGACAAGCCAAGTGTTCAATGGGATTATGTATAAGCGATAAAGCCATTGAAGAACTGATTTCTTACGGATTTGAATTCCACATTCAAGTGATGAAGCTAGCCTGACCGTGTGCTTACCGCGTCATTCTTTGTGAGTGTCAAGAATTAATTGCAAGGCGCGTCTGCGTACGTGGATAAATTTTAAGTATAGTTCTACGACTGTACATTAACTGAGGGTCAGTCGACTTATTCGACGCTTGGCGGATTGAAAACTTCGGAGAACGCAAGTGAAATCCGTCTAATTACGTGCAGTGATTTATTTTTGACGAACGTTTTGTACAAAGCCACTGTCACGTTCCTTTCGGCAGAGCTTGCACAGTTTGCCTACAAAGGCCTGATCCCAGTGACGTGCGGAAGTCAAAAAAAGTAACATAAGTATCCAACTACCCCAAAGAAACTAAAGTAAAGGTGCGTGCAGACAGACCCCAAAACAATGCGCGTTTTGCATACGAAAAGAGCGTAGTAAGCATCAGATTATCACACTAGCAACGCAAATCTGCGCAGACACCGCGGAAAATGCTTTCTTCAGTTGTTATCAGCTGTTGGTGATAACAAATTAAACTAGATATGATATCACGCCATTTCTTTTATATAAGCAATGCACTACAGTAGACCCATCGCATAAGACCAGGGGAGTATGTCGGCATCACTTCACTGTTGGGAAGCCTGAACAGAAATCACTCAGCTTTCTGTTGGCTGCAGCTTTGAAAAGCCTTCCGATTCGCTGCTGGTTCACCGCACTGCTTTTTGCCGCTCCCTGAATTTCATTCAAACGTGTAGCAGTGCAGCTTCGAAGTGCTGCTTTTTCTTCATGTCTCGTTCTCAACAAGGTACGGTTCCTGCCATCATCGAACGCTTGGCGGACGCGGTCAAGGAGAAGCTTTCTCTCACAGGCAGCCCTACCAGAGGTCGTCAGCGTTCTGAAGAACACTGCTTGGTTCCTGTTCGAAGCAACGTCCCATCAAGCGAACCTCAAGACAAACCGGCATCACCGACACCGTCCCCTGACCGCGCTCCGGCGGCGTCCCCAGAGGAAGTGGTCGTACCACCGCTCCCGTTGCCACACCTCGACGTCGCGGAGGACCCTTCAGCTGGTGTGTTTCACGCCAAGCGGTTCCAGCTGCTGTTGCGCCAGGAGAGCCAAGAAGCCGCCGAAGAACGCGCCGTCGGGGCAGCTGCTGTTTCTGCGGAGGAAGCGCAACCGCTTCTGCCGCGCACGCCTTCGCCGACACGAGCCTGGTACCAATTTTACCGACGTCGTCGCCGTCATCAGCCTCAGGGGTGTCGCCAGGCGGCGCTCTGCTGGGCGCCCTTGCTGCTGGGCTCCCTGCTATCTGTGGTACTCTTCATCTGGCTATTAGTCTACCTCCTCCGTCACAAGCGGTCGCCAATCAAGCTGAGCTGAGGGGACTTGATTGCCTCTTTTTAAATATGCAGCTTGACCTGTTGTCTGCTGATAATTGTGGCGCTGTGTACGAGTTAGCAATGGGTATAAAACTGAAGGGGTCCTGTGCCCTTCCCTGTCGTCCTCGGAATGAGTACGTTGAGGGTTTCCTGTTCGCGATATTAGTATATCGGCGTCACTTTAGACCCATTTGAAGTTTTAATTACTGCTTTTGATACTTTTATACATACTATAACGCTCTGCCTGTCCTTTTAGAGAAAGAGACTCATCAATAAAACTTGACAAGACACAATATGAGCTGGGTTGTCTTTTGATGCTCTTGAAGAAACACACCTCGTGAATTTTTCAGGACACATTATATGCAAGCAAGTTCCGCAGCTGTTTCGTTGAACAGATCACCGTTTTCTTACCAGCGATTGCACTGCCGTGCCCGGGTTCTCCTGATACGAAGTTATCGCTGTCAAACAAGCACATGCCGCCCTAAATATTGTATGACAAAGTTAACTGTTTAGGTGGTTAAACGTAATTTCTTTCTTCGGGCCATTTAAGCAGCGCAGGCCGTCAGTATTTTTTTGTATGACGGCATGAACGTTTTTATGAAAGCGTAATATAGACATACTACCGCACATATTTCTGCTCCGCTAGCGCAAACTTTTGCACACAAGGCAGAGACTGGTTTGCTGCTGGACTATGCCGCGTGCTATATTTCTAGGATACAGGGCACACGTCATGCCAATCAGCCACAAAAAGCAAACCCTAGAGAGTGGCAGACATCGCAATCTCAGCAGCAGAGTCCCGACGCAGAAGCACTCGTAAGCAAGTGCTAAGAAACGAATAGGTGGGATAGGTACGCTTGGTGCATCTGTGGCATCAGTGGAAAGTAAGAGCTGTGTTTTTGTCACTGTTTTATCCATATTGCGGCTTCGCTCGCAAAACGACGTCGCACGTTGCATTGCATCCTTGGCCCTAGCACTAACGTCGACAAAACACGGTTTTCCCAGCATATCAGAGACGATCGGTAAGGGTTATCAAAAGGTTGTAACTTCTTTCTTTCAGTTCTTAGTTTTTCTTTCACGTCATTATGTCTTCACGTGCAGTTTAGATAGAAGTTATTTACCACGCAATGGTGTCTGCTTAAACAAGAACTGTACGCCTCAATCAATATTTTCGTTCATTGAAATGAACAAACGTTGATTATCTTATCGCTCCGTTGGAAATGGTACCACGCAGAACGCCGCGTCTGGTGGCGTTCCGGCATGTGCCGGTATTGCAGTGCATGAACGGGCTTTTGTGAAGAGAGCCGGTCCTGCACTGCCTTAGCGTTGAAAAAGCAGGCAGGTGGCCATTGACAGCTAACTCCCTCAAATTCATTTTACTGCAGCTGTTTGTACGTGGAGAGCGGTAAAAGACTAGAGGCATGAAAGAAATGTACTATCATGTGTAATAAGAGACGGAACACGAGAACTCGTGGCAGATAGCCGCTTTTCGCAACAGTCTGGAAAGGATTCTGCTGCGTTGGATGCTTCTGAAAAAATGGACTCATGCACCTCCTGTTCCATTTTTTTTTCAGACAGTGGACTCCAGGTATCGCTACGAGTAGGATTCGAGGCTATCTGGCACGCGCTTCCGTGTTACTCTTCATATTGCTCATGATAGTACAAAAAGCTCTTCAGAGCATTACGTCATGTAGAAGAACGCGTACAAACAAGTATGGAAAAACTAGGAATCTACAAATGATTATCTATTATTTTGCAAAATGGGCAGTCTAGCACTAAACATTTAAATAAGATTGAGCTAAGAAAAGCAGCAGTTTCGGAGGTACCTTGGTGAAAGGAAGCAATTTCTGTTTGGCACAGTTCAGACACGCCACCGCGACCACAATTTCCTTAGTCGGAACCGAAAGAAGTGAGCAATTATTTATCACTAGCATCTTTACCAGATTAACTGCACAGACTGCCGGACAGAAGCCTCTTCCTACATCAATTCATTTATTCCTATCCTGTGCCCGCTGCGGCTGCCTAATCCCCTCAACTTGCTAACCTCATACGACCAACTGGCTTTCTGCCGCCACTGCTAGGCTTGCCAGCTCTAACAATCCACTCATTTACCTGAAAGGGCCATCAACCTTCTTCCGTTCGCATTAGTACGCCTGCCCATTTATTTTGATTTTGACTAATATATATATCATGAACTCACAAACTAATTAAGCGTTAATAAAGATTTCAGACATGTTGCTCAAGTCTAAATTGTGTTCAGTGGCTAATGAAGCCTGATGCAATTTTTTCCCAATAAATAAAACCTATAAAACATGCAGTTCTCCTCTGTAAGTAAAACAAAGCCGGAAATATTAGCTACAAGCGCAGTGCGTCAGTGGTAGCGAGGCACCCGCTATTTCAAATGTGTTCGAAGCCAAATCGTTTGAAAATATTTGCCTTGTGGAAGGAGGCACATGAAGAAACCTCCGTGTGCCTGACATCCGTTGTCAAAAATTGGTCCGCATTAAATCATTGTCACTACGATGCTCCGGATGTAAATAACGCGGACAGCAAGTAATTATCATAAAAAACAATCGCCATTTCTCTTTCTTTCCGCTAAGGAGCAATGGCGGGACGAACATAATCTTTGTGCAGACGACTTCGTTAAGACTAGTTGGGGTACTATAGCATGGTCTCCACGGATGCCTAGATGACATCACTAAAATATGCGGATGAATAGAGGGGCCGCAACACAGATCGTTAGACACCCGCTTAGCGTCCTGTCTGTGTGGCTGGAATTCACTCTTCTGATGATGTTTAGTTGTCGCCCCTGGTGAGTTTTCGCCCCTGTTGAGTTGTCGATGAACGCCCAAAAGTCTCTGGAGTTATAAGGGATTCCACAAGTGAACGAAGTAACGAAAGCGTTTTTCACATCGCGAGTTCCCACTGCAGCGATCATATGTCACCACGTTGCGCAGCGTGCTTGGAGCAGCGATGAGAACGTCCTTGTCTTTAGACCACTGATACGGCTCTGTGTTCTTATATATGTTTTTCTATTTCATACTGTCACCCTCTGTTTTTGAGGAACTTACCATAATTGAGGCCTTTATGCTTTACTAAATGACCATAAAGCCCACATTCTTCAACCTACGCTTCCCAGTAGTGCTCCAAAGAATTCACTCCTGCATGAAGTGCCAATTCATTAATATTGAAGTAATATTCGTTATTAGGGGTTTCTTGTGCAAAGACAGTTTTTGCCTTTGCAGCGGAATATTCACCATCCTTTACACGTGTTCACCGTCTTCAGAAAGATGTAGGATGTCATTGAGGGATTGCCCCCGGTTATCCTCTTCCCAACTCCGTCCCTTCAGGCGTGGTATGCGTGGTTTTATCACCATCTCCCTCAGGCATGGTGAATCACCAATCCATCTCTGAAAGCGTAGTGCCAGTCTTTCGCTCTCCTGGCTATTTTCGTTTCCAGAGTATTCCTCGCATAGAATGGTCGAGCAGCCAACACAGCCTAAACACTTAGACCAGCAGAACTCGTAATGTGTTCACCTGTTGCTTTCCCTCTGCCATTGCAGCAACTTTTCTTTTTACAGGTGCGTTAAATTTCTCGTCCCTTTGAATCCTTGTCCTCTTGTAAGGTATTTTTCCTTTCTTTGTTCCTAACCTGCGATTTCGATTTCTCTTTTGCCGCCTTATATAAGATTGATGCTTCCAGCTACGCCTGAAACTCTTTTATTTATTTCCTTACGGCGTTCTGCATTTTTAGTCTAAGTATTCGTTTCTTCCTTCGTTGCTCTGTCTGTGTACGCTCTTTGTAGGCTACTCACGCTGCTTAACTACAACAGTTTTTCTACTCCTCCTTTCTTCTGCTATCGTTGATACTACTTTGCTTTTCTTCGATGCTACTGGGTTCCAGCAAACCTCTGTGCTCTTTCAGAACTGAGTCCGTTCGTTTCCCTTCCGGTTTTTGCCTCGGGACGCAACGGTGGTGCTCTGCTGAGTCACTCTTTGCATTGTGAATGCAACGCGCCTGAGGAACTAAAGAAAATGAAAAGTATTTTCCCTTTAAACTGCCCCGTTATCCCGCTTTCTGATTTCTTCTACACTATGGTCCTTTCCCCGATCAGTGACGGCGAAGGTTTCTCGACCGAATCTTCCGGCCGCCTTCAAATTGGCATGCTTATGTAAATACCGGTTTATGTAATGGTGAACGCGTACAAATTCAATGCAATACTTGTTAAATTGTAATCCTAGATTTAATTTTTAAATTTATTACTTCAGTACACAGCCCTTATTTCGAAACCTCGCTTTGCGGATATTAGATTGTACTGCAAGCGCATGCTTGCGCGTTACTTTGCGTCTATTGCCTCACTGCCTGCCTGCCTGCTTGTCTGTCTGTGTTCATTTTTCTTCTTTCCTTAATTCTTCCTCCCTTTCTCTCTTTCTTTCTTTCTCTCTCTCTTCCTTTCTTTCTTTCTTTCTTTCTTTCTTTCTCTCTCTCTTCCTTTCTTTCTTTCTTTTTTTCTGACTTTCTTACTTCCTTTCTCTCTTTCTTCCTTTCTTTCTTCCTTTCTTTCTTTCTTTCTTTCCTGCTCTCTTTCTTTCTTCCTTTCTTGCTTTCTTTCTTGCTTCCTGTTTTGCTTTTTTATTTATTTATATCTTGCTTTCTTGTTTTCAACTTTCCTCTCTTCCTGTTTCTTCACTTTTTTTTCCTCTTTTCTCCTTTTCTCTTTCATCCTTTGTTCCATGAACCTAATTTTTCTGATTCTTCACTCTTTCCTTACTTGTTTCTACGCCTTGTTTATGCTAATTTTCATATCACTTAGAATATTGCTGCGGTCTTTTGAGCTGCAGCAGAAGACAATAGCTGTCTTAATTAGAGAGTAGGAGCACGCATGTAGTAATACAAAAAGTGAGAGCACAGATACGTTACGAACCTATACTTTCTGAGATGACCCGTAGCTCTCGGCAGTGCTTTACTTCAAGGTCACTGGAAATGTTTCAGATGGCGTGCTCACAGTATTGGGATGTGTACCGGACAGGATAAAAGCTCTCGTTGCAAATACAGCAAGGTCATCCATCTGTTTCCATCAGTGCTTCGTCTTTAGTCATAAGCGTGAATAATTCTGGGTTCTTTTGCACTTGAATCTAAGTATTGGAAAATAACTTTTTTTTTTCTCACAGCGGTTAAGGCTATCCGCGGTGCTTTACAGGAATACATGTCCAATCAGTTCGTACGGCGTTTTCAGTAATGAGACCAGCAGAGGCTCCAGCAGCAGAGATGGCTGAGGACTTATTCTTAGTGTCCTCATCGCTGCATAAGACTGGAACGAAGGCCAAGTGCGCTATTAAGGGAAAGTAAAGAACAGGCACACAAGGCGAAAGAAAGACCAGCAGTGTGATTCAGAGAGACGGGGAGCAAAGCTATATATGACACGGCTTTAGGAAGCGTAGCAGGGGCCGACCAGCCGAACACGTTGCACTCAGAGGAAGAGGCCAGAGCCAGCGGTGGATTCTCCTATTGCGGTTGCTTGGATGAGCGGATGGGCCAAGCTCATCAAGCCGCCCACTTGCCGCAGCTGCAGATCGATGGCCCAAGAGAGAGAGCTTGAGGGAGTGAGCTCTAAAGGGGGCTCAAGGGATTTGCGCAAGGAACCAACAAGAGGAATGGGTCAGACCGGAGAAACGATACGTTTTGTCTGAAAACGGGAAGAAGTGGGAAAAGGGAAGCGACAGCGAGTGAAGCGTAACGTTAGGCAAACACTGCTGACTGGAAAGAGCCAAAGCAGAAACGCTGAGCAAAGCTTCGGGCTAAGAAAATCCATGAAAAAGAGAGGAGTAAAACAGATCAGAAATAGCACAGCTCTAAACCTTAAAAAATATATTAGTTATTGTCGGTTCGGCATTGGGTTATTTTAATTTTGATGCAATCCAGCATAAAAAAAAAGAATGCAAAGAGGTTCTCGTTATATGGCATACATGACGGAAGTCAACATTCAACGAAACCAAGGAGCATATGGCTTGTGTGTTTGCTATTCTGTGGTAATGAACAGGAGATTACTAAAAGCCTAAGAAAAGACAACCACATTCCGCCGTTGGGATCCTAACCCACAACCTTCGAATTTCTCGCCCGCCGCTCTACCAACCGAGCTACGGGGATGGGTGTATAATCTTCCGCTTTCGGGTTCATATGAGTAGTGTAAACGAAACTTGAGAGCGTTCACCAGCGCCACCCTCCTTCATAGTGGTGGACGTAGTATGTCCTGTGTTGCCGTGATCGCCACATAGGAGTGAGGTCGATCGGTGAGGGTAGAAGCTGTGCGAGAACACTCTTATGCTTCCGATGGCACCAAGACTGCCAGATTCGAGGCACTTGTTAAAACAGACAAGGGAATGGAGAGAGTTGATTGCTATGACATAGGTGACGGAAGTGAACAGCCACTGAAACGAAGGGGCATAGGCCACTTTCTTTTTATTTGTGGTTTTTCATCAAAGAGAGGTTAACAAAAGCATACGAAGAAAAAACCGCAACCAATAGTAATACAAGCGTCATCGCCAAATAAACAACCGCGTCGGAAGCTTCAATCTATTATTGGTTGGAGGAAAGTTACTTCACTAGAGATGACCATTTTCATTGACTGTAGGAAAGAGGTGTCATTATGACGCAAGAGCCGTAACTTCCTATAAAGAAATCAAGCGCTTTTAATTTTATCGCATTACCAGGGATATTGTGGTTAGATGCCCCACTGATTTGTTTTTACCTGCCAACCAGGATTTTTTTTTAAAGATACACAGCCGGTTTCAAACACGTCCAGGGAAGGTTGCCAAACGCCCCGTCTTTGATATGACAAACGTGTATGTTTTATAAATTATTCAATAAAATACATGAATATTATTACAAGAAAGCTGTTCCGGTGACAAATATTAAGAAACAATAAAATAAAAAAATGATATCTCATCTGGAAAAGGCTTTAACGTTATTGCGCGCTGAGGGGCTTTCCGGGTGCGTGTGTGAACAGATGATCCCGATACCAGGAAGAGAAGAAAACGACATCGTTATCATTCAACTAGGACGGTCATGGCTGATCTCTCTCACTCGTTGCTTTCGATAAGCTGTTTCATTTTTCTTGCGCATGGTTTCAACATGTGCACTAAAAAGGAATCTGAAGTTGTCTTTCTACCGCGGGAACTCGATCCGCACGTTCCCAGCCTTCATAGAAACTTCGAATTAGGGTCTCTTGCGGCCGGTTTCCCTGAATTAAATCAGATTAAACGTCGCGGCTCCCGCCTTTTTTTTTTTTTTGACTCATGGCTTAAGTTAGGAGGAGTCAACCAACCTTTCAGCCAGTCTCGTGGAGGCTTTCCGCTCTGCCATCGGCGGAGTGATACGTAGCGATCGACGAAAGCAAAGAGCCCACGCGTATTTTTATTTCCGCGGGTCTAATTTTGCAGCTATGTAGTCTCTTACTTGAACTATTTATGCACGGAAAACTAAAAACAAAACAACAGTGAAAGCGAAGCCGCCACGCGACTGCTTGAAAGGCGCTCCACGCGTCAGTTGACTCCTCCTACCTTAACCGGTGAGTTAAAGAAAAAAAAAGGCGGGAACCGGGACCTTTATTCCAATTTCAATTAGAGAAATCGGCGCACAGGACAATAATTAGCAGTTTTCAATAATGCTCGGAACGTGTAGATCGAGTTGCCGCGGTAAAAAGACAAGTTCAGATTCCAATTTAGTGCACCTTTAATGGTCCAGTAAAGGACAGCATATCGGCCTGTGCTCGGCTGGTGCTATTCTCACATTTGCATGACGTAGAACTCATCTAGCAGTGCAGCGCAGCCAGTGTGTTGTGACTGCTACATCGCCCTCCTATTACCGTATGCTATCTCCTTCTGCGGGAATGAGGCCCTCAGGTTTGACCATCCCGACTTTGCCTCCATGTGAACGTGCCTGGTTGCATTCTTGTAACGTACCGCTCTCCGCTTGCACTCGCAAATTTAAATCGCGGACGAAGTTCTCGAGAGTCTTTCAGCGCTATAAAAATCAGGTCTGCTTCTTAAAGCGCAGCTTTTATCGACCCACAATGGTTTTTCATGCCAGTCTGGCAGCTGTGCCTCAGGTCACCGTCAATTTCATGTTAGAAATTACTGCTCTTTTACTCTCACAGATGATGAAACCTCTCGTGCACTTAACTTGCCGACGCTGCTCATATTATTCGCCTTTAAGACCAGTTTTCATCGTTTCTCCCGAAGCTCGTTGATCTCACCATTCCTTTAGGCTTAAAGAGCAGCAGCTCTCTGTTAGGGCAACGTCAAAGTTTCTTCGTAGTACGAAAAAATACGTATATTATGTCTGCTGGTTTTTGGACGTAAAAAGTCACTTTGTTTTGAACGACGGGATGGCAGCCTACATGTAACGCCCAGGTGTATTCCTGTGAGAAAACTTGAGCTGTGTTGTTATACCCGAGGAAATATTTGAAAGCCAGCCATATTACTCGGTAAAATACTGAAACTCGAGATTAAATTGTGTTCCACTGTAATTAAGCCCGAAATCACTGCAGCGCCTCCAGGGAAGCAGATCCAATGGTAAACCTTTCCGCTGTAGCTCTAATTCAAAGCAGTGGCAGCTGAAGGCGAATGTTACTTGCTTTTTTGTAAGAATACATGAACAGACCGCATTTTCATCTCTCTTGGTCCGCAAACTTTTGTACATTCATCAATCCATCCACGCTACAAGAAAACTTCAAAACATAAAATAGATCCTGAAAGGTGTGCTTTCCTAGGATTCGAACCCAGGGAAATTATGTGCGGAAACAGCGCAACTAGCCGCTCTGCTATAGCCGACTGTTGTTTAGTCGCAAAACAGACAAACGACGAATAACGACAGACCACAAGAAGACATCAACAAAAAGCATTGTTCAAACTATGGCAGGAAAATTAAAACTCGAGTATCGATTTAAAGCTTGCATTCTCTAAAGTCATACTGACTGAGGTAGCTGTATCTTTGGCACGTCCATACGTTGTTGATGAATTCGTGAAAACAAAACCTCAAAGGCCTTGAAACATCATCACAATGTATTAGTGACACTCAAGATCGCGAAATGCTATTAAGGGCCAACAGCATTATCATATCTAGTGGCACGCCATCGTCATCTTCCACTGGTAGAAATCTTAATTCATAACTGTCTGTCCAGAAGACTCTTTTTCAATGCCCGTTGGAGAATATGCTGAAAGATATACCACTCCAAACACTCAAGGTGATCATTAACAGTAATAATGCGACGGCAAGTTGATGTAGATGACTTCAACGGTCCCGGCGATACGTCTAAATTTTGAAGCAGTGCAAAATGTCAAGGCTTTAAGAATTATCGTGCTTCTGGGCATACTAACTGGGCTCATATCAGCTTCCCTCGCTTGACCGAAGGGAAAGAAATCGATATCAAGGTGGGCTGAATTTAAGAAACGCGAAGAATAGGATAAGACACTAATAAACTACTAGTGCAGTATAGCACCCCTATCTATTCACAAATTGTTTTCGTCCTGGAAATGAGTGAAATCAGAACTGAAGTGCTCCCGCAGTGCAAGCTCTGAAGTGTCTGTCGTGCGTTTCAGACATGAAAACAAACAGATCCGCCGCTGCTCTACGCCTTATATAAACTAATTTTCACTGACTTAACTCGTCTTTTTAGAGACCACACCTTTAGACATATGAAAAACAACCCGTATGAGTGGTTAGTGATGACTGTGTAGCGTTGCGGGCCTGTAGACTGTGCCGCGGTCGTTCCGGCCTGCCCTCGGCTCCGCAGGGTGCTGGCCTCTTTGCGGACGCGGACCAACTCGCGAGGGGCCTGTCGGAACGTCGAGCAGGGCTGGGTACCGTATCTAGCCTACCGCAATCTCCAAAATAGCGTTTACACCGGGGACCCCGCTCACGGGCGTATCGTTTGGGCTCCTGCTCACATGGGCCTTGAGGGAAATGAGGGAGCTGTAAGCCGCCGCCCGCGAGCTCTCTCACCGGACATCCCCCTCCGACCCCGACGATCAGGAACTAGAATTCACTCCCGTTTACTTCTTCAAAGACATTGTTTTACTTTATCAATCTGGCCACGATCTTTATCCCCGCCCGTGTAAAGGTCTCTCAAAGCCGGATGAGCGGCTTCTGCTTCGCCTGTATACTAATACTTTGCTGTGCCCGGCAGCTCTCAACTACTTCGATCCTTCTTTCTCGGGCAGGTGTCCGCACTGTGCGGAGAAGTCTTCGGACATCTACCACATGGTGTGGGCCGGCCCCTCCAACACTGCTATCCCCCTCACCCCAACCCAACCCGGGTGGACTGGGAGGCGACCCTGCTCGGCTGCTCTGACCTGCAGGCCCAACGGGCCTTAGTCACGCGAGCCCGGGCAGCGGCCAGTGCCACTGGGGTCCCGAACTAGGGACCTCCACCTAGTACTTATAAGGGCTGGCCCCGTCTTGGTCAGCTCATGCATAACCTCCTGAAGTGTATCTGTACATAAATGTTTTCCACCACCCACGCGGGACTCATGTTCGGCTTTCGAAAACGCGACCGTCGACGGCCGGGGACGCTTCCTTCCGAGAACTCGCTGCTTGGTCACGTGAGCACGGCGTTCGAAAACGTTGCAGTCAAGGCAAGAAGAGGTCCTCCAGCAGCGGAAGAGAGCAGCTGCTCGGGGAGCCAGTCTGTACCTTCAAAGGGCCTGGGGCCCTCTTTTCGTTTGGGTCAAACTCTCGAAATAAATACCCAATTCCTAACCTTCATCGAGTCCACAGCCTGTACCTCGCAACAACCGCTGTTTTAAAGAGTATGATCCTCGAAAAGAAAGTAGTTATGGAATTTACCAGTGCTGAAAGGAAGTGACTTGAGAACGGGAGACGGGAGGCTACGATCCTAGCAAGGCTTCAAGATCTATCAAAAAGTGTGGTTGTGGCGCACGCGAGCTCTCCTTTTCAATCCTCCGACATGTTACCAGGCATGCCACACGGCTGGCGAAGCGAGCGGAGGCGAACGCAACAACGAGGAAAGCGGTGTGACATCACACCAAACAGCGGTGGTGGCTCCGCGGCGAGGTGCGCGGTGTGACGTCATGCCAGAGGTTGTGGCGGGCGCACGGCATCCGCCAGCTGCGGCGGTTGCTAGGCAATGGCTCAAGGTCGGTCTCTGTGCATCCTCGGAGCACCGCCACAGCGAAATCGCAAGTTCGTGGCCAATGTAGCTTTCACTAAAATATCACGGGCCGCTAGCGTCTGTTTCTACAATGAATCTAACACAATCTTCTAATGCCAGGAAGCGTGGACGCTTCACTAACAGCAGACACTGGTGAGTCGCTGCGAAACCTCACTTACGGGCGCAGTTTAGAAGTTAATACACGTGGCCGGCTTCTTACAAAAGACGCTTTTCACACTCTCAAGGCAAAACAAGAATGACTTGGTAGCCTCAGTGGATCTTTCAATTACCCCTGTTAGCGCGGTTTCTAGTTTTTTTATTTTTAAAGGATGCGGAGGCTGAAATAAAAGCATCACGGATAAAAGAAATCGAACAGATGCGACCAGCATCCCTGAGTCGCGGAGCCAAAGCAAACACTGCAGCTCTTTGTTTGTGTACTTCTCCGCCTCTTAAAAGTTCGGCCAAACTTCCTAACATAAGCGCAAGTGAATGCAAGTCAAATAGTAAGAAAAAGACAGAAAACGGAAGACACTTTGTACACAGAGTAAAAAAAAATTGGCGTAAAAGACTGCCGCTGAGAGCATGCAAGCAAACAAACAGTCGCTTCATTGGATTCAACGCACGGTCGCGCTTTCTTGAGCCCATTCGCTTCTCTACAAAGCTTCCTGATAAAGTTGAGCTCCGGCGGGGTGCACTTCATTTTATATGGTGGCTTACTTCCTCAAAATGAGCAAAGCAGAATGTCAAAGCGACAGTGGAGTCATTACGCCCATTGTAGAATTATTCTCAGAGGCCACTGTTGTAAATACTGCTCTCTTCATTGCGTTGCATATGTTAATATACAACACAATGGAACAAATGCAATGCTGGAACAAATGCTGGAACAAATGCTGGAACAAATTCAATTTCCTGCACCGCCCGCTCTCTTTCTACACTGATACACTTTCTACACAGCACGCTTACACAAGTACAGTGCATTACGCAATATAGTTTGAATTTACCATCTAGATACTGTAAATTTTTTTGCATTCAAATAGTCAGACTGCTTGCAATTATTTTCTCGTCTCGCTGTTAGTGCGTAAATCCACTGCTATCGAATAATTTTTCTGCGTTTGTTTCAAATATTATTTCGTGTCTTAGTCAGCGCACACTTCATACAACGAGGTAATATGCGTTTCACGAAGAAAAGCTTTGAATATTTCGAGCCAAGCGGAAAGTCGCGACACATATGCACATAATACGTCACAGCACGTACAGTCACCGTCAAAAGTAAAGGGAAGGCAACTTTGTGAAAAAAAAAAATTAATTTCCTTAAATCTAAAGTATAATGGACCATATTTGTTGGTGCAAAGTGCAACTCGCACAGCCACAATTAGGCTGCACATATGTATTGAAAAATGCATGAATTCACTAGGTTGTGATTAAATATTATCGTTAATGTTGCCTTCCATTTACTTCTGACGCCACCTGTAAATTGACTTCGCTGAAAGCTTTTTTGCCTGCGCAAGCCAAATAGTCTTAATGTTTTCGAACACCATCTATATAGGAAGTTCAAACAGCTCCTAAGCAGCAGACTTTCCTGTGTCATAGCACTACGACAGTGGTTTTTAAGAGCATGTTTTAGGAGCAGAAAGAGCAGTTTTTATGTGAGAATTATTATTGGTGCAAGGGCGTTAGTGAAAAACACTATCATGGGCCCTAGAGGTGCTTGCTTTAAGAATATCTTCCGCTGTAGGCAAATTTTTGTTATTGTAACGCCTAACTGCCAAGTATTTGAAGCGCAATCCTTTATTACATATATTATAACGAGGCCGGTACTTCCCATAAATGTGTTGAATAGGTTTGGTTTGGTTTATTGGGGTTTAACGTCCCAAAGCAACTCAGGCTATGAGGGACGCCGTAGTGAAGGGCTCCGGAAATTTCGGCTACCCGGGGTTCTTTAACGTGCACTGACATCGCACAGTACACGGGCCTCTAGAATTTCGCCTCCATCGAAATTCGACCGCCGGCGGCCGGGATCGAACCCGCGTCTTTCGGGTCAGCAGCCTAGCACCATAACCACTGAGCCACCGCGGCGGCAGAAATGTGTTGAATACCTTTCAAAAGGAGATGCCGCGCGCGGATACAGAAGTTCGACGTTGAAAGCGCTTTTCACTGTATTTCTCAACGCTGATAATGTCGTGGAAACTGCAATTTTTAAAATATCATTTGTCTTATCTCTCCAATTTGCTCATGTACAAGCATCTTGCACCTTCAATTCTAAAGCCTCATTCAAAATGCTTTAGGCATCGTCCGAAGCAAGACTCCCGGCGTGCATCGCGATTGAAAAGCCAAAAAAAACCAAGCGTCTCTCTAGCACAATGTGCAGCCCTCTTAGCTCAACAAATATATGCTACAATGGCTTAATATTCGATAAAAATATTTTCAGTCATCCCGCCGTAATTTCTGCGGTTTTGTTCTTAGCCACAGCATTCAAGAAATGCCAGGGAAACAGGACTTGAAGTAGTAGGGCAGATTTGTCGTCATTTTTCAGATCAATGCTTTCCGCTTTCGCTGCCCGCAAATAAATGCGTGGCGTTGAGAGCAATAGCAGCACATACTGACACGTTGTGCTCAGGAACCTCGGAGTTAGACACCACACTTGTCCCCAATTACTGCTGCCTACCGAAAAATCCCTCGCCGGTTTTAATATAAACTTTTTCAATTCAATTCAAGTTTATTTGCATCTATACATGTACAGATGACGGGAGTGCAGACAAAAAGCTAAATGGATTTGGCTTGACGGGGTCTGTACCCCCTACAGAAATGGCACTATGCACAATAAAGAGAACGCAAAGATACAATAATGGATAAACGAAAAAAAAAGTATTAGTCAACATTCTATAACATTCTATGCTATAACAGAAATACATACGGCCAAAAAAAAATCAATGATAGAATGCTGAAAGGATTTAAAAAGCAGAAAGCATAAAGCATAAAATTATACAAATAAAATAGCTTTGAAATTCACAAACATAAATAATAAGTTACTAACAAGCAAAGAAAATTGGTTAGACATTCATGGCGTCAGTGTATACTACAGCAAAGCAAACAAAACAAATAAACGAATCCACAATGAGGCCATAAAAGGAAAGCTACGTTGTTATTAAGTTTCTAATGAGTTTAACAAAGATGGCAGTGTGTGGCGTAACATTTGTTGACCGTAGTTAGTGCGCGTTTTAGGAACGTACCATGTTTCTCTGTGACGTGTGTTGTAAATGTTAGAACTCATTGTCAATAGAGATAAATGCTGGAAGAATTTGGTGTTCTGTTTTTTCGCAGTAGTGAAACGCTTGAGTAAAATACTACGATATATGGAGGTGACCGACTGTAAGTTAAGGGCACTGAAAAGAGGCTGCGTATGAGCGTCATATGAGGAATTAGCGATAGCGCGCACTGCTTTCTTCTGCAAAAGATATAGCTTTGTGATGTTAGACATTGTGGTGTTTCCCCACACTAAATGGCAGTAATTCAGATGGGACAGGAAGAGACAGTTGTAAAGCAGCTTTTTCACGCTCAAGGGAAGAAAAAATCGAAGTTTCGTTAGTATCCCCACAACACGAGCGATTTTGTTAGCAACTGAGTCTGTACAAAGATTCCAAAGTAAGTTCTCTTGAAATACGACCCCGAGGCACTTAATGGATGGCACAATGTTGATAACCGAGGAACCCATTTGCAAATGGCCGTCAATGTGGACATTTTTGTTTTTAGGTTGAAAAAGTACAGCCTTTGTCTTGCTTTTATTTATAGACAGTGAATTCAATGAACTCCATCGATTGAGTTCGCTTAAAGCAGCGTTCGCAAGAGCCAACAGGTCCCTTGCACAACGAGATGTAAAAAACAGACTAGTGTCGTCAGCGTATATGATGAATTGGGCAGTGGTGTCAATATTTATTATGTCGTTAATGTAAATATTAAATAACAAAGGTCCAAGAATGCTTCCTTGAGGTACACCAGAATGAATGGGTAAGTTATCTGAAAGACAGTTATTTATTGAAACCCTCTGACACCTGAACTGCAGATAGCTTTTGATTAAGCTAAGGAATGGGCCCCTGAAACCATAAATTTCAAGTTTTGTTAGCAGTGTGGTGTGATTAATTGTGTCAAAGGCCTTTGAAAAATCGATGAAAATGCCTAGTGTCACAAAATTTTGCTCAAATGCTTGTAATATTAGTTCCTTTTGTGTTAGTAGAGCTAACTCTGTCGAACGACCCTTTCGGAAACCGAACTGACAGTCAGTAAGGATATTGTGTTTTTCGCAGAAAGCGGTCATTCTGAGTGTTATTAATTTTTCTAGGCATTTTGAAAATACAGGTAAAATGGATATTGGTCTGTAGTTAGACATGTTGTTTCTATCACCGGCTTTGAAGAGCACTGTAACCCTTGCGAGTTGCATGCGCTTAGGAAATATACTGTTTACAAAGCACAAATTATACACATGCTCAAGAACTGGACATATCAGATCTAAAACGTGTTTTACAGGGCGTATTTGCAGGTCATCAATATCGCAGCTTTTACTGTTTCGCAGAGCGGAGAACGTGAGACAAATTTCTTCGGCGCTAGTTGGATGCAGAAAAGCACTATCACAAGTTATCACAACTATCACTATCACAACTTCTCTCCATGCGCCGCCGCTCTTCCATACGCTTCCAAATTGCGAGCCGTTATTACACGAGCGGCATCATCCAAACGACGTTCAAAATTTAACCCGTCTCTCCAGAGGATTTTGATACGAAAAAAAAAAAAACGATGTCCGCTGAGCAGCGCCATTCCGACAGCGGTTGTGACCTCCTTTGCGAAAAAGAGAGCAAAGAAGCAGGACTTGTATCTAGCGTCGAGAAGCCCGACACGGCAACACGCTGCCCACTGTGAAGCCTTTTCCGGCTGTTTAGGCTTAGAGACGCCGCTTCTCCGTTGCCATGAGCGCGCGTCTCTTGACGCTGCTGCCGTGAATACACCAAAAAGGAATAGAGCAAAAACAGAGATACATCGGAAGCCAGGGAAAGACCGGTAAAAAAAGGAAATGACGCAAGAAAAGCGATCTGTAAGCAGCTTAGGAGGAAGCGATATGCCCGTGATAGAGGCGCTCAGCCGGCCCGCAATTTTAGGCCCTTTTCAGCTTGTTTCACCACAAGAGCTGTACCAATGCGCATTTCTGTTTGTTTTTTTTTTCGTTCACGAAAGGATTACGATGACGGGCGAGGTTTATGTGAATACTGTGCAGTATATACAGGGTGTCCCAGCTAACTTGGCCCAAGTTTAAAAAAAAAAACCTAAGCGTTCTTCAGAACTGAAATCGCGCGGATGTTGTTAGGGTTTATTTAAAGTTATAGCACCATTTTTTCGCTCGTCCGATTTAAATACTTAGTCGATATAAATGAATTACCTTTTTAAATGTAGCTTGAAACGTTCAGGCGTCAATTGGATAGTTGCGGAGCTCCACAAATATTGTCCAACCCAGGCACTTCCAACGAGATAGATTTAGCGTGGCCGTTTTTATTCGGGAAAAACAAAAGCCAGCGGAGTATAAAAAATATCACGTGACAGAGCGCCGCTATTACAGCCCCCTCATCCGTGCTTTGTAAGAAACATCATTCGCTTCGCGCCTTTCGTGCTGCCGAAGACAGAGCTTTGCGTTGTGCTTGGTTCCAAGATAAGCGCCAATGGGTTCGGGCGGCAGTTGCAAGAAAGAGCGGCTACCGCTTTTCAGCGTAATTCACACGACGTTATCAAGCTTCTTATATGCGTCTTTGCTTATTGGGATCGTGCTCCCAAATTCGAACTCACGAGATTGTCATCGTTCCTGTGCGCGCGTTCTGCTGACGTGAGAGCGCAATTATCGCCACAGAAACAGGAGCCGCGCCTTCTTTCAACTGCCGCCCGAACCCACTGGCACTTATCTTGGAACCAAGCACAACTTGAAGGTCTGTCTCGGGCAGCACGAAAGGCCCTAAGCGAGTGATGTTTTTCACAAGGCACGGGTTAGAGCGCTGTAATCGCGGCGCATTCGGACGCACGGAGCGCGCTGTCACGTAGTATTTTTTAAACACCGCGGGCTTTAGTTTTCCCTCTCTAAAAACGGCCACGCTAAATCTGTTTCGTTAGAAGTGCCTGGGTTGGACAATATTTGTGGAGCTCCACAACTTTCCTATTGACGCCTGAACGTTTCAGGCTATATTTAAAAAGTTAATTTATTCATCTCGACTAATCTTTCAAATAGGATGAGCGAAAAAAATTGGTGCTGTAACTTTAGATAAATCCTTACAACATCCACGCGATTTGAGTTCAGAAGAACGCCTCGGTTTTTTTTTAAATCTTGGTCCAAGTTAGCTTTAACACCCTGTCTAACAGAACGAACCTGATTTTTTAAGAGCTGGGACCCTGACTGCGACGCGATTTTGGGATTTGCGTGACGCAATGCGCAGCCTAAAGCGATCATGCAGCCTTCATTGTTGTACACGTTAATCCGCCTTTGTGCAGGCACCTAAAGCGGTGATGAAGTTGCATGCTGAATTAAAACGGGGCAGCTATTTAAAAAAAAATTTGCGATTATCGTCATTATTACATTACTGCGTCGTAGAGATTCGTTTGTTGGTTTCAATTTGCGAAGGTAATTCAATTTAACTCAGAATTTTTTTAATGACCGGCTAACTAAATAACGTCCATGCGTGTCTTCTTTTTCATATTGCAGCACACCCTGGCCAAGTCGCCACTGTTGGTGCGTGCCACTCCACCAGAGGCCAAGAGCAACAGCAACAGATTCGGAAAGAGATCAATGCTTACTACGTTATGGTTTCCAGATACAGCTCGGAAAAAACACTGATAGATTTTAAGAAACGAGTAAAACGTTAATTTACTTACGGTCACAGCATTATACCTGTACGACCATAAACCTCACCATGAAGAGCGGGTTACCTTTCTCCCTCTTTTGCTATTCTTAGAAGAGACACTTTTTATGCCCAAAGATCCCGAGAAGCCTAAAACGTTTCGCGAAAAAGCGATGTCAACAGCTTCGTTTATGTTATAAAGGTGAAGACGCTTGAGCTCATGTCATTTTCTGAAGAACTTTAATATCCAAAATGCTCTGAAACCTCGAGACTGTTTTTCTGTTTTCAAGGCCCCATCAACTCACACCTGATGGAAATGTAACAGCAAAAACAACTTCAGCTAGGAAGGTTTGGGAAGACAGTTTCTTAAGAACTATCTTGCCGATGTTGCACTCAAGGGGAAATGTGTAAACGAAAAAAATATAACCAAAGGAAGCGCAGTACTAAAAGCATTCGACTGTTCTGGTATGCTATTCTACTTTCATCGAGTACCTGATAAGTCGTGTTATCTCTTTCAAATGACAGAATTTATGGCCTTTTTTTAACTTGCTTTTTAAAAAAGGCGAAACTTGGTTTTTAAAAAGGCGATAAAAATGATAGCGGTAACTACACGCTCATATTTCTCCTACCAATTTTTTCTAAAGAATTCGAAAAAATAATTTTAACGCGGTTATCACGTTTTCCTGAAAAGCATAACATTATCACACATGTGCAGCATGCATGGTTTCAGAAAACACTTTTCCACTGAAACGGCTTTGCTTGCCCAAAAGGAGTTTATTTTAAGTAATTTTGAGGCCAGGAAGCTCGTACTTGCTTTATTTATTGACTTCAAGAAGGCACTTCACTGCATACATCACGATATTCTGCTTGAAAAAATTTCTAGTTATGGTATTAGAGGTCATGAGCAAATGCTCATAACTTCCTACCTTTCTAAACGAACCCACCCAATACGTGGATTTGAATGGCTGGCTTTCAGGTAGATCTCGTATTTTTCGGGGCGTGCTGCAAGGTAGCATTCTTGGACCGTTTTTGTTTAATTTATACATTAATGATGTCATCAATATTAATAAGAACGCATTTTTTGTCATGTATGCAGATGACACCAGTTTATTTTTTGCTGGCAATGACCCCACTGAACTTATTAAGGAAGCTAACCGTACACTGTCGAACCTCCTGCACTAGTCCAATCATAATGCTTTATTATTCAATTTCTCAAACACTAAAGCAATGTTTTTCCGTCCTAAAGGTAAAGTTGTGAGCCTTGATAGCATCATTAGCTGTGCTTCTCACGAAATTGAAGTCGTGCCAGCTTTCAAGACACTCGGTGTTTGGCTTACAGAAGTAGTTGCCCATATTGTAGGTCTTCTCCGGCGTAACAGTCATCTGCTTCCAAGGGGTGTAAAACTCCTGCTGTTTGAAACATTATTTATGTCCCAATTATATTATTGTCACTTAGTGTGGGAAAGTACTACTGAAATAAATCTTCAAAAGCTTTACCTATTGCAAAAGAAAGCAATTAGAATAATTTACAATCTGCCCTGGGACCATCCCACCTCCGAGCGCTTTGATGTTGCTGACATTGCAAAGGCGTTCCGTCTGTATAATTTACGACTTGCCCTTCGTTTCAAGCATGAAATAAAAAATAACTTGATGATTCCATCGAACACGGCTGAGCTTGCGAATCGTGAAAGCACATACCCTTCACGTCACACACAGCGGTTTCCCATTAGAACGCCTAGGGCTAACTATGGTATATAAATGTTAAGACATAGTCTTCCCTCCCTTCTCAATGATATTACAGATGCTTGTCTGAACATTTCCTCTTCCAGTCATTTAAATTTGTGTCATTATTTTTGTTCATAAGTGTGTGGTTGTCTCTTTATGTTAGACATTCAAAGTGTTGAATTAATTGCTTTAGCCTGGCGAGTCCATTTTTTTTACCTTGTAATGTATTCTGCATATAGTCATACATATTTATAATTTTTGATACTCTGTTTTGTATTTTCACAATGCATTAAATTTGTGACTTCATTTCAGCTTAATCAAGGATAAATAGGAAATCTTATTCTCTAACATTTTGTCTATCAATGTTTTACTTCAGCGATGTATTTGTTGTCTTTGGAGTGCTGTCGTCTAGTTTGTTTTCTGGGGCTCGATAGCCTGTTAAGCTCAAGGAGCTTTTTTCTCTCGATGTTCCCTTTCATTACTGAGTAAATAAAAATCAACTTCAACTTCAACTTTTTATACGCCCCTTTACAGACCAACGAAGACTTGCATCTTGCTAACTTCGATATTTTAAGAATAATTATCTGTTGGTGGTTTCTGTTCAGAATATTTTCAAAATAATAGAGTGCAATGTTTACAGATTTTTACTAGATTATATTAGGAGTAGTTTTAAATCGCTAGCGAGGTCAAGTGAGGAATGGTTCTCTTTGGTTTAAGGCATGCGCTTTTGGTAGATTGACAGCGTCAGTTCTTTTCGTAGACTGCAACAATGGCAAGCGCGGTGGTTTAGGAACCAAAAGGCATACGTACGATGTTTGTTTCAGCACTGGTGTCATCTCTTGCATTGTCACGGGTCCCTCAACTGTTCCACATTCATAACCTCTACAGCGCAACATAATTCATTCAAATAACTACCGTTTTACTGTGGCACAATTACTCACTGCGGGTGAGAACGTTATAATTTCAGGTGCCAACAAAATTTCCCTTCTACTTTTAGGCCTGCCGCCATGCGATCAAGTGCCATCCTTCATTCAAGCCTGCCGAAGAATGCCAAAGTTCTCGGACCTTCGATGCATATTTCTCACCATTCAGGCATTCGGAATTACTTCAAAACAATATCTGTTAGCTCGCAGCTCCTCTCAATTCATTTTCCTTTGTTTTGGATAAAGGACGCATCTCCTAAACTTAAGGATGACGCACACGCTGGACACGCCAATCCCTGTGGACAAAACTAGGAGTATGCTACGCAGATTTGGACATAAAGTGCGTAGCCCTCTTCGAAAGACACTTCGAATGCCCTAGACGGCAACAGAACACTTCTGTTTGCGTTCTTGCGAGCAGTGTCTAGCCCCGCAGTGCTTCTTGAGGTATGAGATGGAGCCGGTCTTCTGGAGCCCAAGAATGGCCTGTGAAAGGTGAGCAGTGCACGGAGATGCTGAAGATGAGAGACGAGAAAAAAAAGAACAGACACAAAAGTATACAGGCGATAGCTATCCCATTAACGTCCATAATACGAAGGGCTCTCGTGATGTGTAAGTTAATGTGACAAGGACCACCTGGCAGATAATCATAAGGGATTCTTGGTCAATCATTTTTTACTGCCGAGGAGAACGTTGTGGAACCGGCAGAAAAGTTCTCAAACGCCGCTATTGCGACAAAACTTTTTAAGGGGGACTAGAGAGACGAATTTAGATATTTAACAAGAATCTTCTGGTTTGCCTTCAATTCAGATTATTTCGAGCGTTTCTTTCTCAACTTTTTAGCCCTCGAGAGCCAGCGCCACGTGGCTATAGCTCGACTGCGGCAGCCTAGAAGGCGGCTAATATGATAAGCGATCACCTAAGAAGACGTCCCGCGCCGTACGAAAATAATTTTAAAAATTTCAAAACAAAGTAACAAAAAAGACCTCACAAGAAAATAAACCTGGTTCGCAAATTAAAGCGACGCTGAGAAAGACACTGAGCATGTTTAGAGGCAGCATGAGCGGAAGAGTGAGGCTTACTAAGACAACAGTGCCGCTCACTGGCTCTTTTCTATTGCTCACCAGTCCATCTGCTTTCTTTTTATAGCAATGCAAAGATTTCGCGTGTGATCTCAGGGATAATAATTTTAGGAAACATGCGAATAAGCACGATTTGCAGGCCGATTAAAGACGGAAACTTCCCTGAAGGAAAATTGGGCACAATTTGGTCAAAGAAGAGGAAGCGCGACGAAAAAGTTAAAAAATGTGCTACAGTTCGAGAGGGACAAGATACCAGAAAGTGTAGCGACTGGGATTTTTCGCTGTTTCATACCGGATGTTTTTCGCCACCAGTAAGGAGAATACAGCCCGTAATAAGAAATAAGGTGAAAGTGCTATCCGCAACGCTCTGATCTTGTAACCCCCTTTTTTTGTTCTGATGCCCTTGTCTCTAGTGAGTGCTTATTTACTCTGTTTATTGATTACATCGCACTTACAGCAAATGTGCTTGCCCACTGCGTAGCATTTATTTCGCACTCTTCATTACTATTAACATTTCTGACCTGAGCACCATGTTCTGCATGTTGTGTACTGCGTGTCTGTTTCTGATGTCTTGCGGTTGAATATCTTTATATCGTCAGCAATAGTGAATTCTCAGATAAGCGAAAAGGAGCAGTGGGCTTTGCTCTGACCTACTACCTCTGGTTTTATGTCGCATCATCATCATCAGCCTGACTAAGCCCATTGTAGAATAAAAGCCTCTCACATTTCTCTGTTTTAACAATGTCCTGTGCCAGCTGCGGCCAACGTATCCCTGGAAAACTTTTAATCTCATTCGCCCGCCTACATTTCTGCCGCCCCTTGGTAGGCTTCTCTTCGCTTGGAACCCAGTCTGTTGCCCTTAAGGACGGGTGGTTAATTATCTCCCCTTCTCATTACATGCTCTCGCCAAGCCAATTTCTTACTCTTGATTTCCACCAAGATGTCAATAACCCGCGTTCGTTCCCTCACCCATTCCCCGCTTTGTCTTTTAACGTTACATACATCATTTTTTTCCAGAGCTCGATGCGCTGTCCCTAATTTAAGTTGAACCTCTTTTGTTAGCCTGCACGTTTCTGCCCGTAGGCGAGTACAGGTAAGATATAGCTGTTATATATTTTCCTCTCGAGGGATATCAGTAAAGTGCCATTCATCATCTCAGAAAACCTGCAAAATGCACTTTACCCCGTTCTCATTCTAGTTATTTCACTCTCGTGATCCGGATCACCGGTCACTACTTGCCCTAAGTAGCCCTGTTCCCTTACTATTTCCAGCAGCTCTCTAACAATGGCGAACTGCTGTTCCCTTGCTAGGCTGTTGAACATTACTTTGGTTGTCTGCATATTAACATCTAGACCCACCATTATGCTTTGCCTGTCTAGCACATTGATCATGCTTTGCAGCTCTCCTCTTCAGTGGCTTAGCAAGGCAATGTTATATGCGAATCAATGTCTATGTATGCAAAAATGCGTTGTTAGAAGTATCGAACTGCGTAAAACAAAGTTAGAGCGGAACGTTTCTAGCGGGGTTTCAGTTGTAAAAAAATACTAAATATTTGCATGAAAGCCGTTGTATAAATACCGAAGTTCACATTTGGAATATGCGGGAAAACCGTTGGTAGCGAGTGTGCAACAGAAAACGCGCCCTTTAAAAAGTAATGTCAGCAATAGCTAGTTTTTTGAAAAGACGAACGATTTCTTTTTAACCAAGAAAAAAAACATGAAGCAGTATGAAATGCACTGATATGCTGTCGTCTGCGTAAGATGAGAACTCGAGACATAGTAGGCGATGGCGACTAAAACTCTTTAAACCGGTGAATAAAAGGTAGCATTTTGGTAGACCTATTTTGCGATATCTATAAACATCAATGCAAAATTTTTATTATTTAAAAACATTTTACAAGTCTACACTTCACGGTAGTTTCTGAAACAGTGCTGTTCACTGTCTTTTCTTGTGACAGCGGCTACTGTTAATGTCACGCTCCCCGAGGTCTCGGTGATGTTACCGTGTATGCGGCTAAAGAATGCAAGCATGTGAAATGTGGGAAGAGGGACATGTGCGGTGGGGAGGGAGGCATAAGAGGAGATAGGGGAAGGCTGTTGTCACAAAGTTCGGCGCAGTTTTGAAACAAAGAAACAAAATCAGTGCTGCGCGGACGCATCTCGTCAGCGCGGGTCTTAAAATGAGGGAGAAGTAATCCCCGGTGAGCGATTAGTCTCGTGTGCGTGGCTGCCCCTCCACCACCGCTCGCCGACACGGCGCGCGGGGAGGGAATGAGTCAGCCATGCAGTCCATTTCTCTAGAATGTTGGAGATGGTTCCACTCGAAATCAGCGGAGAGGGCGTAGACCTGCGTGTGCTAAGACCTGTCCCCCTCCTCTTCACTCGCACGTCGGCGGCGGCGCCACGCCAGAAAAAGCGGCTCCTAAAAGCGGCTCCTGGCTTTTGACCAATCAGGGACGCGCGCCCGGCGCGCTAAAAGAGGAGTCTGCACGGCCGATACTCTGTGTATGTGCGCGCCTGACTTCGCGCGTAGAACAAACAGACGCCGATCAAGCCTATATAAGAAGGGCGTTGACTGCTGTCGGTTAGTCCAAGTCGCCGTTTAAAGGGCCACTGACCAGGGTCCGGACATTTTTGAAAAACAAGCCCACTGCATAGATGAGGCATCGAAGATAACCTCTGCAAAATACTAGAGCCATGCGCGCCCCGAAAAGCTGCGAAAATTCAAATCAAAGCCCGTTCGTTCTTTCCTTCCTTCAAAAACGGGCCCGGCCCACTACTCTGCACCCCGCTGACGTCAAGGGGGGCTACTTTCGCTAAAGGCACCCCATTGGTGCATCGTTCTGACTGACGGGAGAAGGTTGGGCGTAGCCTTGGCGTCGCGTCGTCTGCACAACGCTTTCCGCAGCGCCTTCTGTTCTGGCTCATGCCTACAAACCCGCATGAAGGAACAAAAAAAAAAAAAACTGCGGAGGGAGCGTGCGGCGACAGCCTTGAACCCTAGCCATAAAAAGTAAAAAAACAGTAAAACTGAGGGAGTTGGCTCGCCCCCCCTCCCCCCGCCGTGATCCCGTCACGAGACGCTGTGGTGCGCGCTCCCTTCTCAGTTTCTTTTCTTCTATGCGAGCCCCCCAAAACAAGGTTTTAATTAGTAGTGCAGCAGAGCCTTTCCCTCGCTCGCCCACTTGACAGCTCCGCACACATACCGCTTATCTTTCGTGCATCTTGCGTACGCCTTGACTCCAATGAATGACATATGCTTTGGAGCGGAGAAAAGACACAGACACACAGAACACAAACACGCATGGAGAAAAGCAAACGGGCGGTTGCCGGGTCCGCGCTTCGCCGTGTGTTTCGAACACAACCGACTTCCGCCCCTCCGCTCGTGAAACGGTGGGGAGGCCTAAAAGAAAATGAAAAGGTGGCTCGTTAACTGGGAATGACAAACAGATGTATGAAAGGATGCGCTCGCTAACAAGTCTAGGTGGTCGAGCCGATCGCGCCTCTCGATCGTTCAGTGTGCGGAGAAAATGCAAAAACCAAGAAAAGAATTCTATTGAAGGCGGGGCCATGACGTCGCCCTGTGACGCACTCCACAGACACCACGCCTCCGGCTTACACCGGAGAAGGAAGGGGTGATTTTGCCTTGCCGAGCCTACTCGACGAGGAGCGGGAAAGAAAAATTTCGAGGAGGGAATGGAAGGAGAGGAGGCTCGCTCAAAGTGAGGTAGAGAGTGTCTGCTGGCCGCGGGTGGGCAGGGGGCCTTTAAGCTTCAGAGAAGCGCGCCCGCTGGACTGCCAGGACCACACCACTCCCCCAGCCACGGTTCAACGAGGCAGCGCGTGCCAGTCTGCGGGACGGCATCATCGTGAACCTCTGCATGTCGGACTGTAGCAGTGCCCGGTGAACAAACTGTGTTTCGTTTTTGCCTCTCTATTGTGTTAATGCACTTTAGGTGCAATATCCCTTTTGTACTGTAGTCTCTCTCAAGTTTAAGTTTTCACGAGTTGCATTGTTTTGTTAATCACTCTGTATGGGCTTGTACTAGTGATTGTGAAATCCTCTGTATCGTCTCATTGCTGTATAAACTTTGTTTTGTTTGTGAACCTTTGGCTCCGACCCATTCTCTGGCTTGCGACCGGCGAAAGCTGGGCTCCAAACGACCAAAACCTCTTGTCACTTGTTGCTGGTCTCTGCTGAGCGTGCCATGCTGAGTCGATGGCATCTACTTTGAGTCTGAGACCGCTACCCCCACACGCTCTAAGGGTGTCTGGGTACGCCACGCTAAAAGTGCGTGAAGTTGGGTGACAGTTGTTCCCATTGGTTAGCGATGCATGGATGCTATTCCTGGGCGTAGCGCTCCTTGGAGCACGACCGTTTTCATCAGTTTTGTTGCATAAACATCCTTGTGGTGGACTTCACACCATCAGCACACAAGTAGGAAGTGCGCATTCACAATTAGGGTGATATCCTCGTCCTCTGCTAGTTGTTTATTTTTTGAAACTATTTTCTCCTGCCTACTCTCTGCTTCCCTGTCCTTCCTGGGTGCATTTGACGCCACTGCCGGAAGAATTCGTCCTATACCCGTTAAAAGTGGGATTCGAACGCACACCTTTGAGGTGCCTGATTTGGTAGTGGAAGCGCGGTGCTCTGAAGCCGTTCGCTACGGTGCCAGCAGGCGGTGCTGCTTATCCTCTCACTTGTCTACTGTTGCACCTGAGACAAAAGGAAGAAAGATAAGAAAAACGCACGGGCCTGTCGGCTGGTTAAAACTTGGCCACTATCACTGCGGACAAAAAGGAGCTCACAGAAAGAGATGCTACGAAAAGATTGAAACAATAGGCCCTTGCCATAGCAACCATATCCGCCGAAGTGGGGAGACCGGCTGCTGCCGCGATAGATTCCCCCGTGTCACCTCACATGCAAGGTTTTGAGATTCAAGACAAAGATTCTTGTTCATATTATGTGACACTAACAAGAGCGCTGGCAAAATAAAGTTCTCATGTTTTACGCAGCGAAGCACAAGGAGGAAAGCAATGAATTGTACAAATGATGCTGTAGGAGAGATAAAGTTTATCCGCATATAAATACACATTATCCTCAAAACATAACCACACAGAGACCCCTTGAAAACGTTGCAACATTTATTCTGTTCGAATGCGAAGAGTGTCTCTCTTTGTAATGTGAACATTGTTGCGCTCGAGCATGCATTCATAGCTTCCCTCGCAACAGTTCTTCTCTGCACTCAGACGTGCTGGTAGTGCCCGCTTTCATCCTCATTGTTTATTGCAGTTATTGTGCTTTCTTCGCTCGCCGCATGCCGAGAAAATGTGCCAATATCTTTGGGCTATAGCTAGCGTCCTTGTTCCTTGCGTCCGCCAGATCAGCCTCGCATAAAAGGCTGGAGACTATTATACATTAAGTGAGATTTAAAAAATAAAACTGCACACAAAATACAGACCCTTTGTAGCATTTTTCAACTGATGCTCCTTTGAAAACGTTGCATTTAGCATTCGAAACGTTCTATGGTGCCTCAGGAGAATAGGCGTTCTTAGCCAACGTACAGAGTAAATTCGCCTAATGTTCACGGGAAGCATGCCGTTTGCGAAACGCCTAAAATCTCGCGCGAAATGTCACCACACATTAGTTCTGCATCAGTAGCCGTCCGTAGAGTGAAGGCTTGCTGTCTTTCTTCACTTCCAAGTGTGCCGTTCCACTTGATAACGTGGCACGTTAAAAATATTAAACCGCGCTTGACTAATAAAGCCTCTTGAGTGACTGCTTCAGAGGCCACGGAGATACAGGGACCGGGAAACGCACAAGGTAAAGTTGTTCTCTCTGCTGTCGACGATATTCGAGTCAAATATAGTAACCGCCTCTTGTGAATGAAAAAGAAAACCAACTCGGAAGCTTCTAAGACACGTTGCACAGTTACATTTTTCATCACAAACACACAAATCACTGCGCATACTTCGGGAAGAGTTGTATGAATGCAATATCAAGCTTTTCTTTTATTATCAACAACTTCGTCTAATGAAGGCTGTAAGGCCGCCGCTCATTTCCCACCTGCAACCACTTTGCAAGGCGCTGCCCCCACGGAAGTGGCTGTCCATTATAAACGACAGCCCTCCCAAGCACAGTGCAGGTAGGGAATTGGACATGCTCTTTGCAAGGTCGCCGCTCATTTCCGGCTGCAATCCTTCGCAAGACCCCTGCACCCGCAGAAGCTTTCCATTCAGAACGAAAGCCCCTCCAAGCACAGTGCGGTCGGGAGTTGGTCTTTTGACGCACTGCTATCTTCACGGGGGCCCCCTCCCGCCGTAGGCCATTGTCGGGGGCCGCTCGTCTGATCACTCTTGTCCGAGCGTCCCGCCGTCTGTGCTGTACCGGCTTCTCTTTCAACTATTGTTTGCAGATGAGACGCACTGATGACGGCTGGTACGCATTTGTACCAAGAACTTGACTTGCAGTGCTAGTGGAGAGGGGGGGGGGGGGGGGGGGGGCGGGCGCCGGTGTGCTTGGGACAGGTCGGAAGGAGAGCCCCAATGGGAGAGGATGTGCATGCTCTTACTGAAGAGAGAGTGGTGTTGTATTTGTTTTTGATTTTGTTCTCTTAAAGGGCCACGGACCACCCCAGCTCAGCAGACACTCTCTACCTCTCTTTCAGCGAGCCTCCTCTCCTTCCACTCCCTCCTCGAAATTTTTCTCTCCCGCTCCTCGTCGAGTAGGCTCGGCAAGGCAAAATCACCCCTTCCTTCTCCGGTGTAAGCCGGAGGCGTGGTGTCTGTGGAGTGCGTCACAGGCGACGTCATGGCCCCGCCTTCAATAGAATTCTTTTCTTGGTTTTTGCATTTTCTCCGCACACTGAACGATCGAGAGGCGCGATCGGCTCGACCACCTAGACTTGTTAGCGAGCGCATCCTTTCATACATCTGTTTGTCATTCCCAGTTAACGAGCCACCTTTTCATTTTCTTTTTAGGCCTCCCCACCGTTTCACGAGCGGAGGGGCGGAAGTCGGTTGTGTTCGAAACACACGGCGAAGCGCGGACCCGGCAACCGCCCGTTTGCTTTTCTCCATGCGTGTTTGTGTTCTGTGTGTTTGTGTCTTTTCTCCGCTCCAAAGCATATGTCATTCATTGGAGTCAAGGCGTACGCAAGATGCACGAAAGATAAGCGGTATGTGTGCGGAGCGGTAAAGTGGGCGAGCGAGGGAAAGGCTCTGCTGCACTACTAATTAAAACCTTGTTTTGGGGGGCTCGCATAGAAGAAAAGAAACTGAGAAGGGAGCGCGCACGCAGAGCGTCTCGTGACGGGATCACGGCGGGGGGGGGGGGGGGGGGGAGGGGGGGGGCGAGCCAACTCCCTCAGTTTTACTGTTTTTTTACTTTTTATGGCTAGGGTTCAAGGCTGTCGCCGCACGCTCCCTCCGCAGTTTTTTTTTTTTTTGTTCCTTCATGCGGGTTTGTAGGCATGAGCCAGAACAGAAGGCGCTGCGGAAAGCGTTGTGCAGACGGCGCGACGCCAAGGCTACGCCCAACCTTCTCCCGTCAGTCAGAACGATGCACCAATGGAGTGCCTTTAGCGAAAGTAGCCCCCCCTGACGTCAGCGGGGTGCAGAGTAGTGGGCCGGGCCCGTTTTTGAAGGAAGGAAAGAACGAACGGGCTTTGATTTGAATTTTCGCAGCTTTTCGGGGCGCGCATGGCTCTAGTATTTTGCAGAGGTTATCTTCGATGCCTCATCTATGCAGTGGGCTTGTTTTTCAAAAATGTCCGGACCCTGGTCAGTGGCCCTTTAACGAGACCCTGGGTTTGAGGCTGAGCTCAGCCCACGGGGTAGGTCAATGATTGGAAAACTGATGTTTGCGGCGGGCCACTGAAAATGACCGCCCCTATTTCTGTGTTTGTTACGGTTATAAAAACCGAAGTGAACGGATGGAGACCAGCCTGAGCTGGGGCTCCATGCTTAGCATGTAACATTCTGCTACTTAGGCTCTAACCTGCTAGGTCGATGAGTAAAGTAGCGCAAAGTTTGTTTTTCTTTATGTAAATTCATTTCTGCTGTTCCCAGTTTTACTCTTTGTACATGTTTACTGTAAATATATGTCCTTCTATCTACAAGAACGCCTCCTGGTCTTCCTGCACGCCGAATTCACTATAGGAAGGGTTTGGGAACCTTCCTTGAAGTAACGAACAAAAGAAGATCATTGAATCTTTACTAAGGCTTTTGAGGAAGATGAGGTGGAATAGACCAGCGCTTCTTTTGACATGAACTCGCTGCTATGCTTCCTTGTGCAACCACCTCATACCCAGAGAAATGATTTCTAGTGCTTCACAGTTTGGCACAGTTTATCTGGAGCTGCGAGATCAATGCCCACGTTTAATTTATGTCCCATCTTACGAAATAGCACAAGTATAAAGAAAAACGACGATGTTTTGCCGAAATCGCTCAGGTGTGAAAAAGTTTTTAATTTTTACGGCTATATTTTAGCATTATGGTCAATAATTTTACGAGAGAAGCCAACAGCCACAGAAACCAAGGGGCACAGGGGATTTTTTAATTTAATTTACTTATTTAGTGCTGTTGTTTGATTGAGAATATTACTGAATATGTTGTCGCTTAAGGCTAATTGATAAGAAAAGCAGAAGAAAAAACAACCACATGCCGCCGGTGGGATCCGAACCCACGACCTCCGAATTACGCGTCCGGTGCTCTACCGCTGAGCTACGGCGACGGCTGTCTCATCTTCTGCTTTCTGCTTTTACGGTTATTCCAGCAAACTAAAATTGCGCAAGATTGGGCCCCCAGTTAGTTTCAAGGGGTGGAACCACTCCTAAGAGCTGTGCAATGATAGAGGCGAGCACATACCCCAATAACCTGGCGATAAAAATTGCGCTTTTTGAATTCTTTAAATCAATTGCGACTCCTATGAAATTATATTCGGGCAAAAGCATAATTTTTACTGGTTATAGTATAGATCATTCAGTCGCTGCCAAACTGCGCAAGTATCTGAGAAAAACTATCTTTCTCATCTTATTACGCAGCCAAATGAGCATTTGTATAGCACTTTTTTATGTTTGTTCTTTGAGGAAATTTCTGAGGTACCTTCTTTGCTTTGTTAAAAAAACTATTACGATATTTTATGAATCCTGAGAATTTCAGAGTGCCGTAAAGCGAGCACTGCGCTCTTAAAAGTATTTGTATATCTTTTTTTTGCTAGGCCTTTTGCTTTCGCTTCCTGATCCTGATTGAAAAGAAACAAATGAATGACTGATCTGTCCAGACAAACTGTTATCTAATTAAACTTGCGAAGTTGTTCACCTACTTAAGGTGTAGGTAAACAAACTGCCACTATATTGATGTCCTCGTGACGGTCATCGTGTTAAAAGCGCTATACCCGAAGAGAAAAGAAATGCAGAAGACACGCACCTTTGAAGCCATGTTCTCCTTTGATGTGATCCCTCAGGTGTGGGATGAGATCGATTCCGCATCCAATAATTTAGTAAATATTATAGATAGTTGTGGAGTTGTGTTTATTTGTTTCCTTTAAGCAGCGTATGTGGGCGAAAAAAAATTGATTATTTTTTTTACACGAAGAAATATCATTCATTCCGAATCTTCATCACCTCTAAAGAAGGAGAAGCTAACTTGGGGTATATTTTATTTACAACAGTTGGAAAAACATTAGCAGTACAAACAACTTTAGGGCACTGGCTCATAGTGTAAACGAGTCGGAGTTCGTTCGATAGGAAGCAATTATATTTCGAGCCGGTGCTGAACTGAAAATTTCTAGTGAATGTCGTCACTCTGTGGACGCAACTAACTTGACTTGATCCTCTACTGTCGCCCTGTCGCGCTGTCTTCCATTTTTTTTCGATCTCCAACCTATTTGTGAAGAAGTGTAAACAGTTTGTGTCTCAGATTTTAACGGCTATTGCATAGGCCAATGCCCAGCGCTGTCCACACTGTGCGCTTATAACCACTGGTGACCAGCCATACGCGCTGTCCGTAAATTTTCAGGTGGTTGCATTCCATTCTCCGCTGCCCTCGCGCACCAGTCGAAACACAAATCGGATGGATGGAAGGATGGATGGATGGATGGATGGATGGATGGATGGATGGATGGACGGACGGACGGACGGACGGACGGACGGACGGACGGACGGACGGACGGACGGACGGACGGACGGACGGACGGACGGACGGACGGACGGATGGACGGACGGACGGACGGACGGACGGATGGACGGACGGACGGACGGACGGACGGACGGACGGACGGACGGATGGACGGACGGACGGATGGACGGATGGACGGACGGACGGACGGACGGACGGAGGGACGGACGGACGGACGGACGGACGGACGGATAGGAGCGCCCCCTTTGAAACGGGGTGGTGGAAATTGCCACGATGCTCAGCTTTTCTTTCTTTACTATTTTTTTTGTTTACTGTGTTGGCAATTATCATTAAGATTCGCCATCAGCTTTACCTACGGTTTCCTACAATTCTAACCTTATGCCACATATCTGCTTTTCAGCCACCAATCCTCCAATCGCTTTTTGCTAACTTCCACTGCAGATCTATTTACATGACCATTGTTATCTTTAAACCCTAGGGCCTCAGGAAGAGTGACTGTGCCTGCATCGACATCCGGATGGATACCATCACATTTTAGTATGAGGTGTTCAACTGTTTCCACAGACAGCCCAGAAGCAGCGCCATCTGCTGGTGGATGACCACCCACAAAGCGCCGAGCTGGTGCGCTTCCATCGACGCCATTCTAAAATCTTTTCTTGCCATCACTTTTGACTCGCTCTGTGAAGTCACTACAGCGGAGGAGGCGAGTATAAACGTTTATATACAGGTATCCATCGGGATTGTTCGCTGTGACATCTTAGGTCAGGCATAACTAAAATCTTTTTGCTACAAATTTCAAGGCTATTCATGGCTTTATTATTTTGGTGCACTTGTCCTGGATACTTAAAATAAAGATAAGAAAAATCTTGCAATCTTGTTAAAATAAATAATTGGGATTCCTCGCTCTTCAAACTCCAAAGCGAGCTCTTTTGTTCTTCAGTGCAGACAGTGTCTAGGAGGATGTCAGTACTGTTTGCCTCTCTTTCACTTTTTACTGCAAAAGCACTGCTTAAATTGCGAAGCTGAAAAACTCAAGGCATGTGTGAATGCTCGACCCCTGACCTTTCAACTCTATCATTGACCATGACCTTGAATGCAGTGCCTTTCAGGCCCTGTAGGCTGAAGTGCTTTTGAACGTCTTAACGGGTTAAACTGCGTTAAAGCCCAACCATTTTTTTTGTTTTCAGGCAGCCAGTTTAGTTGCGCTGCAAAAAAAAATTGAGGAAATTTGATGCACTCAAAACGTCTAAAAACGGGAAAGCCGTGCAAAAAGAAAAACGAATGTTCGCGCATGATATGGTGTCTTCACCCACAAAGAGGTCAATTGAAAGGTAAGAATTTTCAAAGTGCTTAGGGCTTATCTATTTTAGAAAGAGAGAGACAATGTATTCATTAATGTCTCTCACTCTCTAAAATAGACACGCCTTAAATATTTCTAAAATCCAAACTTTCAATTCTAAGCGCTTCTAGTGGAACTAGAGTGCGTAGTTACGCTGTCGAAGACGCCCTTCCAAAGAGCACGTATCGATAAATCTTAGCAATAACGCCACAAGCAAGGTGTTCCGGCGCGTGGTTCAAAAGCCTAAGAAAACTATATGCGCCTTAAAATCAAACTAGGACACTTTGGTCAAAAGAATGAAAGAAATTAAATCAAGATTAATGTGGTCGACGGCCAGAAGGATGTTGCTATGCGCGGCCGCGCCGGTCAGAATAAGCGGCCGGCAAGCTATGAAGCGCGCGAAACTTGAGGCGGCAAATGTCGCAAGGCGTTACCCAAAACACGCCTGGATGGAAAAAGAGAATGCAGTAAGAGTGCGCGAGTGTGCTCGGGGGAAGCAGCTGGTGGCGAGGTTCTGCCCGCATACGTAATGAGAGAGAAGTTGGAGAGAGCGGGGAGCTCGATATTGTCTAGAAAAGGGTCTGGAAAGAAGACACTGATCTTCAGTCTTTCAGTTTCATCTTATGAGCTTGCTTTGCGAACTGCAGCCTGACGTTCCTTATGTTTTCGATTCATGTTATATCAGAATTAGCGACCACAAGTCTTCAGTTGGCTTGTTCGGTTTGATTAGGTTTCACATAGAGGAACGGATGTCAGAAGACAGGGCAGTAACGTTCTGATTTGTTTTTATTTTCTTGTCGAGACCAATGTCGCGGGGTTTCAGGCACTAAAATTTTGGACCACAGTGTACGGTATGCATACAATTTGGGAAAATTTTCGAAAGAAAGCTAGACGCGGGTCCAATCCCGGCAGCGGTGGTCGAATTTCTATGAAGTCGAAATTCTAGAGGCTCGTGTACTGTGCGATGTCAGTGCACGTTAAAGAACCCCAGGTGGTCGAAATTTCCGGAGCCCTTCACTTCGGCGTCTTTCGTAGCCTGAGTCGCTTTCGGACGTTAAACCCCATAAACCAAACCAAACCGAAAGGAAGCTATTTAATTGACGGTAGTTCCTGAGTGCGTAATACGATTTGTGGTATTCTGGAGAACTTTCATGGGCACTCAGAGATAGTAAATGGTTAAATTTCACTTCACTCACACGAGACCTGGAGGAATCTGTCTAAACCACCTGAACGCTGTGCAAAAGTAAAATTTTAAATTCCTCCAAGGTATACAGAGTTAATTATTTCAGACAACAGTGCCGACATTGTTTCTTTTGTTTCAAACCTCATTTTTGAAGATAACTCCGATGAACGCTGTCCCAGATGCCTTCAAGAGAAAGATAATTCGTAACGGATCCCCGCTTTCTTGCACACATCAAAGTTTTATTTTCACGCATATCTCGACCGCTGAAGGTGAGTTAGCGGTAACTCGGCGTGTCTGCGCAGGTGGCATACCAACTCCTGCTATGTCGCCAGCTAAGTGGGCACTAATCGCTTAATACTTCAGAATCGATGTTCTGCCCTTTAAGCAATACGCTTTATTCGCAGGGAACACCCATACGAGCCTGTCGGTCGCTGTGCGATCATTACTGTCATTTTCTTTGCTTTCTCGCTCCTCTATACGCTTGATGAGCTGTCGTGAATACTACAGGGTCACTGTTGTGGCCGAAGTTGCCAGGCCATCTGTACATGAAACACGTACGGTTCTTGAAAATTCTCGCTTGAATTTTCCCCAAAGTACACAAAATTGCACAAGGGCTATGGAAAGAGCATCTTTATGATTTGCCTATAGAGAGTACAGCGCGAAACTATAGGTACTAGTTTCGCGCTATAGGTACTCCTGAAAAAAGTGGAATGTGAAAAACCCCACAAATGCATAAATTTTCTGCATAAAGCCTACTAAAGAGAAGTACTGAGTAAATTTTGTAGAAGCCACAAAATTTCGGAAGAGGTTCATGGAATTAACCCGCAAGGATGCGGTAATAATCAGATGGGGAACAATCGCGAAAAAAAAAGAAGCGGACAACAAATTGTCTGCCATACAGGTAAAATAAGCCCAATTCTCCTGCACAAACAGGCTTGAAAAGGTTGTCATGTCGCGTCGGCTGGAAATTGGATGCCAAAATAAAAGCCACCATCATTCGACAAAAAGCTGAACGCAATTTCTAGTGCAGTGCGAGACATGAAATACATAATAAATGTTTGTTGCCAGGAAGGTGTTGCAGGCCTGAGCACAACGAAAAATCGGGAGCCGATGGGGGACAAAACTCTGAGCATATATCACAAAGGCCTCAACCTGTTCTTCTAGTAATGTGCACTTCAATTAAATGCATGAATATCACGCCAATACATTAACAAGGCACATACGGGTATTCTATTAAGGCGAAAGCCTTTAATGACTCATACGCGCGGCCATGACATTGTGCGTCCGTCCGTCCGTTACATCTAAAATGAAAGTCATAACTAGTCATGGCTAACTAGTCATTAACCAGAAAAAAGTCATAAAATCTTGTGCATGCCCAGAATCAAACAACCATCTTTCCGTTCCTTAACCGAGTGTGCTAACCACAATGTACGCCGCATATGCAGTTCTCCTTGTCTAGCGTAAGGACGCTGGAGAGCGTTGCGGGAAAAGCTTTCGCCTCATCGCACTTTAGATCACCAAAGTTACCCCTCTCAAGATCTCAATAGGATTATGTGTGTTAGGTCAATAGGTTTTAGTATATGGGTCAAGCATGCGAACAGGTGAATGGTTACTTTAATCGTAAACAGCATTTCTTAGCGTCTCGTAAAGAGGGCTAGATGCTTGGGTGTTTTGCTGTTGAGGACAAGTTTTTCGGCCTGATTGCGCACAACAGCCACGGGTGCACACCAGTGAAGGCAACCATAAAAACTACACGTCACATGTGTTAAGCATATCTATGAATTCTACCCTATCAAGCTTTCCAAGGAGCCAAGAATAAGGTGTGGATTACCGTCCCGCGAAAAGTGTTCTCTAAAGCTAACTGATGTTCTTTATAAATAAATCATTTTACACGAGTCATTCGGTTCTCAGAACATCTCCCAAGCGATATCTTTTATTACCCATCTGATCTTGAAAAATATTTTGTTTTCTGGGAGTTGCAGGCGCGTTGCATTTCTGCAGTCGAAATACCACACCTCCTTCTTTATTCTGATATAAATTGTATAGTCTTTTGCGTCGCTATATATCCCATTTACACTTTTACTCCCAGCTCCTAGCTATAAATTTCATACCTGACAACGCACTGGGTAAAGTTGTGCGATAAAACATAAATTCACGGGAATGCTTTGAAATTGAGACAACTATTCTTCCCACGATGGCTTTTTGTTTACCCTTAAGTTGTACATTGCTTTTTCTCCACCATAGAAATCTCCGTTGTTAAGGCACTGCGGACCTGGAGTTTTTCTTCTCGAATTTCACTTTACCAAAACTCAATTTTTATAATGTGAGTGCTTTCGTTTTTGTTCCTTTCACATCTAAAAAGACAAAAGAGATCCACCCACTTTCCACGCTATCACCGTTTTCGAAATTCCAGCTCAGTAAAAAAACAAGAAAAAGGAAAGAAAACAACTTTAACAATCATAAAGAACAAAATAGTTCCTGCCACGCATTATTTCAGCATTTCTACACGCTTACTTGGTCCTTTAGCCTAGCACGTGGCAAAAAGTAAAGGCACTGTGCAGCCGCCTGGCGCCGAGCAGCTCCTAGCAACGGGGTGGTTCGAGAAAGATGTCTTCGAATCGGAGAAGTGACCACCTTTGCACTTGTTTGCATCGCGTTTGCGAGGAACAGCCCAAAAATGGTGACGTAGAACCTTCTTTCAGGCATGCTTGGCGGGCGCCGGACTGTTGCTATTCTGTCCTCGTCTTCACAATTTGCTGAAAACCATCAAAAACGTACCGTCAGCAAAACTCCACTGCAATTTTATTATTATGGAGATTGACTCTTCCGTTCCTTTATCTTTACACAATTCTACTGCAGCCCGTAGTGGAATCTTTGTGTATGTGTGCTCTTTTACGCCAATCCACCGGGACAATGAAGAGACACGAGTCTTCTGGCTGTCCGAGGCAATTTGCCCCCTATGTGCCGTCCCTTACGCTCCTACCTCTTCATGCTTGTCTCTTTGAATTAGACGCGAAAATTTCCATTTTGTAACGACCTTCATCTTCAATTATATTCATCAGAGCTCAACATGGCGCACTCGACACAGCTTACTTCTCTGCAGACGCAGCCATAACTGCTGTCAAAGTGTCGTACCAGGGCCAGGGCGTGTTTTTCACGCTCTGCTCTTCCCGCATAATCAGTTTTTTTCTTTCTTTATTTCTTCTTTAGTGCTTGATGGCTTCTCGCTAAACGACCCTCACTTTACGGCACCTCCTTGCGTTACTCTGTGGGAGCCAAACAGCTCAGGTCGTGAATATCTTACCTCAAATACAGCCTGCTTCCCCATTCTACCTCTTCCACTCCCCCTCCCGTGGCTTGGTCTAATCCTCAGAGGCAACGTGAAACGACGCCAACTTTGAGAGCTGCGTAACGACGCAGTAAACTAGGCAAGCTTGGAATAGACATAACCTCTATATAAGACCGCAATGTCTACCGGAAATGAAACGGAGAAATCGCGAACTCCTTTTCCTGACCCGCATCTTCCAGTGATATGCATAATGCAGGTGCAGTTATTGGTGCTGCCTAGACGCTTCGTTTGGAAAAAGAAACGCCTTCTCTGATACGAAGGGAGTGGAAAATCCTGCCCGCCTAGTGATGACTTCCCTTTTACACAATTTCTTCTCTCCTGCTTCTAATTCTACGCGAGTTCATTTTGAAGGCTTTTTTTTCCCTTGCAAGGCTATGAGGCGCACGATGCTTAGAAATGATTTGCCTTCTTGTTGCTTGAGCACCATCTCTCTCCGCCCGTTTTTTGTTCTAAATTTTTCAGGAGGTTGACCCCACCAAAACACTTCAGTGCTTTTCACCGAGAATAATAAATAAAATAATAGGTGAGGTTGCAATCAGGTGTATTTTCTCTACGTGCCTCTGTACGTGCTAGTTCCGCTAAAAAAAATCCCCGACGTAACAATTTCACTTAATGTTCAAATGATGTAGAAACCGCGTAATGCGGCATTTTCCTTGAAGATAATTAGAGGCATAACCATTGGACATAATGACCTCATTAAGTAAAAACCTCGGAATGCAGCTCCCACGAAAACAGCATATGGGCGAAATATAGGGGGCAGGTCTGTGGCAAAATTTCCAGTTCTTTTTAACAAAATCGGATGTTTGTCTCACTCCTACATAGCCCACTTACCAGACGAATTTTCACTGAACACGGATGTCCATGTTTCTCCGAGGGATGTTCAGGCAGAATTTACATGTTTTACTCTCGTTCTAAAAGACCCCAACGTGGGGAGGAGCGAAATTCGCGGTCTACAGGTAGGTCAGGAAGAATTATAAATCTAAGTATTGAAGAAAAAAACGAAATGAAAAAGAATTAAGAAACAGCCGCAGGCACACCAAGAATAAAGCCGCAGGGACGCAGTCATTCATTACTGCCGGCCAGGCAGCGGCAGAAAAATTACGCCTCTTGCTCTTCCAGGAGTCATTTACCTCCGCTCGTTATAACGTATGTCTCCACGCGCAGAGCCCCTATCACGCCGCAAACGATCACTAGCGTCAGGCGGGAGCCTCAACGAGCACGCGATACAGGCGTACGGGGAGAAAAAGTTTTCTAGGCATCAGCGCAAAGCCCGCCGTCTCTTTATTTGCTTTCTTTCCTTACGCTTTTTTTTTCGCCCTCTCCGGATTCTCTTTGTTCCCTGGGGCCTCAACTCCGTAATCTCGACAGCTTCCTAACGAAGAAGAGAAGCAGGACTCACTTACTCGGCGGGGATGGCGAGTTAACACCGTCAGGGTGCCAACGCTGCATTGAGGCGGCTGCTACCATCATCCTACCAGCGAGAACTAGAGCGCGCCGCGCACCTGCTAACGGGAGAGATTGTCGCGATGTTCCGAGGCATTTCTTGCCGTTCGTACCGGGGAGTACGTGCAAGTTACGCGTATTTTCTAGCATGGAATCGAAGAACCACCACAAAGGGATGGCAAGAAAAAATAAAAGAAAGTTATATCGTTGGTAGTAATCTTGGCACCCCAGGCAATGTATTAAACCATGGTTGAAACCTGCTGCTGCCGTCATGGAGCACGATCACGAGAAATAACTAGCATGAGAAGCGGAAATTTCTCCGTTACTGGCACCCGCCACAGCGTTTCCCCATTTTTTTTCTGTTATGTTCTTTCTCTCCTATTTTGCCTCGGAAGTATGAAAGCTTCGATCCTGTGCAAAGAGCCGAGGTAACACCCTGCGATAAAAACCGGTCACGCGGTACTATAGGGTGATGGCTTTGTTCAAAAGTAAAAGCTGACTAAAGTTCGTGAACATTATGGCATCAACATGTACCACAACCGCCAGACATTTCAGGCACTCACGTCGTCATGTAGCTCTGGTGTTCGGTCATCATCCTGAAGTCCTGAACCAGGAAGTGAAACAAGGTAAGAAATAGGAAGGGTGAGGCACTAAACTTTTATTCAAAATAAAAATTTGCAGGAGCTGCGTGGTCGCTGTTCGACCTGCAGTGCTCCGCTGGCGACCGCTAACTTTCCCACCAGCTGGATGATCCAGGCTTGCCAGTCCAGGTTGTCATTGGTCACGGCCGCTTCCCATTGCTCGTGTGCTGTATATGGCACTTTAAACGTTCGGTCGTGTCTTCGTTTTCCCCAAACTATGAAAGAGAGTGCGACTTTCTCCTCCCCAGGCTTAGTAACCTGGGTGATTTGTGGGACTAGTCTTGTTTAAAATGTTTATATTACGAAATGTGTTACTTTGCATTCTATTCCAGTCAGTGGCCTCGGAGGGGGATAGATTGTTGTGTTGAGGCGAAAACTGTCCTTTCTCAAGTTCAAGATTTTCTATCGTTCCGCCTTACGGTTCTAGAAGGAGATGGGGTAGGCATTAATTCGGGCTCAATCATTCCCTACGTCGTATTCGTCTAGGCATTCGTGTCCAGGTGCCCATGTTATTCGGAGGGAGTCGGAGAGTGTCCTTAATAGTGTGCTTGCCCATCCATCAGGTGTTCTAGTTAGGTATTCTCCGCAGTCTTGTGGAGAGTTCGTCACTGTGTGCGGTGATTTCTCCCGTTGAGCTTGAGTCGTAATGGTGACTGCTATGGCCGGTGATTCCCTTTCCGCAGGATCCTTGGCATAGATCGAAGCCCTGATAACTGGCCTCTTCAGGATGTTGACTGCAGCTATCGTGAACCTAACTGGATTGGCAGAGGCCCTGATGTTCACGTAGACAGCTTCCGGGCTTCGCATAGCTTCGTTTGCCAGCACTTCGGCGCTGCCTTTCCTTCTACCTTTCTGCCACTCGCGGCGCATGTGCCTGGGTATCAGGTTTACGTTGACCTTGTCCTTTGTGGGTGTCAGGATCTGAGGGCTTAGTGCCTGCTATGCCTCATTCCCGATAGTACTTCCCCAGTCGCTTGCATTGTTAGGCATTGATTTCACTCTCTAGAACCGCTTCCCTGAGCTCATCGAAGCTGCTGTGTGCCCCGAGTCCCGACACTGTTCCTGATGGTCGCGACGACCCGCGCTGCGCAAGCCATTGGGGGTTCTTTCTGCCCGCAGGACGGCCGCGGCCCGTAGGCTGTAGTTTGGAGATCCAGCTTGAGCCCTTCAAAGCCTTCCGTGGAAATGAAAACACTTCTCTAAGATGTGGAACGGTTGACTTCCACAGATGTGGCCAGGAATAAGGAATAAAACCGATGAAATAATGCCCACTGCACATTGTCATACTGAAAGCGGTTAGCTTTACTGGGGTTAGAGCACAGAGTGGAGCAAAAGGAAAATGATATTCTCAGTTTGGAACTATCTGCACATTTGTGTGTGAGAATAATACTTTTTGCAACAGAATCGAATAGGAACAGCCTAATTTCATTGCCGAATCAAATTGTAATAGTTTAGGCAAAAACCCAACCGAATATGATTCCCATAACAAGCAAACCAAATTCAGCGCAAATAGAGTATTCATGTGTTGAAACCCCGCTTGTGCGAACATTTATACAAAACGAATACTCATGCAAGACCGCGAAGCGCTAGCGGCGACGCTGTTACTCATGGAGTTAAAGCTATAGCTGCCAAAAGATGCAATGCTGTTCTCCACAAGAAGCGCGCCGTTTGAAATCATATATGAACTCGGTGACCGTCATGTCATATACATTAGAAAATTAACTTTTGCTACTGAGGAAAATGGCGAACAACCTAAGGTCACATTGATGAAAGGGAGAACTGTAAGCCCTCGCCGCCGGCAGCGAGCACAAAGGCAGAATTTGCTGAACTCAGCTGCAACGTATAGCGTTGCCCTGTAGGACATACGTGTGAGCATAATGATTGCTATTACTCGACTGCATTGCGTCGGGATGCTGAACGTGTAGACCAGTGGCGGCAACATACTGTGAGACGTCGGAGTTAGCCCTGTTTTTAAAACAGCTGTCGAAGAAAACTGCGCCGTGCTCCGTTCCAATATTTAGTCGACTTTCTCATGCTATTCAAAAACTTCAGGCTGTATTCAATTCGCTTAGATAATTTTGCATATGAATTTTAATTCATTCAACGTTTCATATAAATTTTTAATTTGTTCAACGTACCAATATTCGATTTGGTTCGATATCAAAAATTTTAAATATCACACACCCTTCTAACTGTAATCAATAACTCGTGCGCCACTTTCAGATGAATGGACTTCCATCATTTATAAGATTGCAGCAAAAGGCAGGGACAACCATCTGAGCAAAATAACAAACTCTAATGGTGAAAAAAAAATGCGTCATAGACGCTTGCATTTGTTATTTACCCAGTGTATCTATGAAAACGGTCCGAGGCTCGAAAAACAAACTAGTAAACATTTCCGAACAGCCAGTAAAAATAAAATGGGAAATACAAAGCAATTATTCAGGCAAGAGAGGATGACGGGAAGTTTCGAGCAAGTCAGGGCTTTGAATGAATTTTGTGAAGAAGATGAATTTAAGAAAAATAACTCTGAAGAAAAACGGAATTACGAACAAGCTGTTCAGATTCACAGACTTGTGTTAGAGCTACCGACGCTGGGCTGTTTTTTTTAGTCCCTTGCTTGTTATTTAATTCCTCCTCTTTTTTTCTCTCTGTGTGAGTTCGGGTGTGGGCCGTCACACTGCGGTCAGGCTACAGCTGCACACGGTATTAGCTGGGACATCTGGGCTCCACACTCGCTGACACGTCCCGACTTTTTATTATTCGAAGCGCTTTTTCTTCATGTTTTGTTCCTTCCTGTTCTCGACAAAGTTGTTTTTCTCTCCCCAGGCAAGCAACAAACAGGGAGCTCCTGTCACAACCGGCTGTCTCTCCGGGACACTTGTATCCCAATCTCAGCGAACAGAGAAGGGAAAGCAGGCTAGCTGTCACTAAAGCTTTTGTTTCAAAATGAGAATTTCTGAGCCCCGCCGAGTGGAAATTATCACGAACGTTTGGTTGTTACCCTTTGTTTTTGCATGTGATTTTGCTCACCTGTACGTTTGATAAGAAAGCACATGGGTATCAGGAAATCAGCTCTCTAGGGACGTTATCGTCTACCACTGACAGACTTGGAAGATTCGCAAGCTGCTGGTCATGGATGTCGTGCCCTCTGTGACACAAAATGAAATATAATTAACGGACAGACTGACGACTAGAAGGTTATTCACCGTTACATTTTCGAAGGTCTTTCCACAAACGCTGGTTTTCTCTTTTCGTTGCAAACTGTAAATTTCGTTCATTTATTGCGTTAATAGCTCGTGTTTTATGAAATAATTTTCCAATTGTTTTGTACTTGAAATTACAAATTTAAGCCCTGAAATCCACAAAAAGATGGTACGAGAGATCTTTTTGCTTCTGGCACAAAGGACAAAAGTGACGAATTTTGGCGTAAAGAAGCGACAGAAATGATATGAATCCGATTGGGAAAATCCTCTTTACGCTATCCTATAAATGAATGTAGTGAACGAAATCAGTGTAGTGAACGAAATACAAAAGCAGTGGATGTTCACATTAGAGATGCTGTACACTGAAAGCAGTTTTTTATAATTACTACTTAGCCTTTCAAATCAGCCTTAAATTCGAGGGTAGTTAAGAAAATTTTCAAAATGAAGACAACTCTTGGCACCCAGTGCACTATCGCTCGCAATAAGTTTACCCGGTGCATGTTCGTCCGAAAAAAAAAAAATATTGTAATCCTTCCTTGTGACCTAGCCACATGATGGTGTTGAATGATGATGTTTGTGTTGATGATGACGGAAGCAGCTGGAGCAACGCTTCCAATCAAACTTTATTGAGATTAGTAGGAATATAACTTAGACAACCGAGAAACGCCATGGTGCTACGTAATTTACAACTTGTACGCTTATGACTTGCCTCTGATATCTTCCGTTCTAACTCCGATAAATGCTGAGACTCGGCATCCTATTTTGAGATTTCGCCCTTGCAAAACGAGCACACTCGGTTTCCGCTTCCGAGCGGATGCAGTAATGCTGAACAAGTTGAGCGAGCTAGCACATCAAGGCGCTGAGCCTAGGCTATAATTTGTTCGCAGCTGCCAGTCAGCACAAAGGAGATAAAATCTTTTATTCAAGCGCCTCCATTTAGCACACCCCTCTCGCATGTCCGCATTTAAGCCAATACTGCCCATTCGGCGCCAAAAAGTAAGTGTATTGGCCAGCTCCTTTCCGTCTCGCATTGTAGGCAAACTGCGCCTCTAGTTGTCTCACCTCGCAAAATATATACCTGAAATTACTGCTGTCTGACCCGTAGCATAAAGCTGAACATCAGCATCGCATACGCCGCGTGCTTAGCTTTTCGCAGACAGCCATGGGAATGCGGCCGCTTTATTGAAGTGCGCCGAAGCGGAGGCACCGCACACATAAACGGCGGAGCTGAGCTATTTACGAGCGTGCCCCTTGGTTGCAAGCACGATACTAGCCAGTTCCACCCGTTAACACCCTCCAGCTGTTACTTCGGGCGGACAGTACAGCAACGAACTACCCCCGAAGGCTACCGAAAAAGACGAATATAAAACAAAACAAAAAAAAACAGCTTAGCGAGCTCGGGTAGCGAATGAGCGAAAAAACAGAGTGCAGTGGTGGTTTTTCGTCTCTAGCTGCCTTTACTCGAGAACTAGCCCCGAGCACTATAAACGCTCCGTCACGCTCAGCTGAAGGCCGACCGATGAACGCTTTGTCTTAGGAGCACACTTAGTTTCGCGGTGGCTCTTGTGGAAGCCTCTTTTTACTGCGAAAGCACTATTCTGATTGCTAAACCTCAAGCAAGATTTTGCGTTGTTTGCGGCTTTGTGCCAAGTGGGCCTGTGCCAAGGGAAATAAATGAACAGAGATGGAATAAATATTCGCAAGCGAAATTCCAACCCGCTGTGATGTAAACTAATCAGCTTCGATGGCCACTGCGCGAGAGCACTACACTGTAGCCGCAGCCGAACACGCCCCGTGTTAATCTGCAATGAACTCTCGGCCTGTGCACTGTACATAGGTTTCTTTATAAACTAATACTACTACAAAACTACGAGCAGCAGCAGCAGCTACAAAAGCTCGCTGCTTCTTCCTTAACTTAAGCTGAACCCTCTTTGTTAGCGTACACATTTCTGCCCCATAGGCGAGTACCGGTAAGATACAGCTGTTGTATACGTTTCTCTTGAGGGATATTGGTAAACTACCATTCATGACCTGAGAGAATCAGCCATATGCGCTCCATTCCATTCTTATTCTTCTAGTTATTTTCCTCTCATGATCCGAATCAGCGGTCAGTACCTGCCCTAGGTAGACATACTCTCTTACTACTTCCAGCACCTCGCCACCAATTGCGAACTGCTGTATTCTTGCCAGACTGTTGAACATTAGTTATGTTTTCTACTTGTTAATTTTAAGCCCCACCATTCTGCTCTACCTGTCTAACCCATTGATCATGCTTTGTAGTTCATGTCCCGAGTCACCTAGCAAGGAAATGTCATCGTCGAATCGCAAATTACTTAGGCATTCTCCATTAACTCTTATCTCCAACTGTTCCCATTTCAGGCCAGGGAATACCTCCTGTAAACAGGCGGTGAATAGCATTGCCGAGATCGTGTCTCCCTGCCTGGCAAATTTTCTTATTGGAATATAATTGCAGACTCTATGGGGGGCTATGGTAGCTGTGCAATCGTTATAAATATCTTCCAATATTTTCACATAACACTCTTCTGCACCCTGATTCCGCAATGCCTGCATGACAGCTGAGATTTCCACTGAGTCAAATGCTTTCTCGTAATCAATGAAGGTATATACACAGAGGTTGGTTATATTCTGAACATTTAACTATCCCCTGATTGATAGCATGAATATGGTCTACTGTCGAGTATCCGTTACGTAAGCCTGCCTCATCATTAGGTTGATTGAAGTCTAAGATTGTTTAGATCCTATTAGCGATTACCTTTGTAAATACCTTGTTGGCAACGGACAGCAAGCTGATCGGTCTATAATTATTCAAGTCCTTCACGTCTGCTTTCTTAAGAATTAAGATATGTTAGCGTTCTTTTAAGCTACTGGTACGCTCGAGGTCACAAGGCATTGCGTATACATGGTGGCTAGTTTTTCTAGCACAATCTCTCCTCCGTCCTTCAACAAATCTGCTGTTACCTCATCCTAACCAGCTGCTTTCCTCCTTTAAATTGCTCTGAAGGCTTTCCTTCCCTATTTGAAACTGACTGCGCATGAATAGGATAACCAACAGAGTAACTGTCGATGGCTCTTTTTTACGACTGTAAGATGAATTTTTTTGTGGTATATACTTAAAGGCATTCTACCATAAAAAAAATGATAGGGAATGATAGAATAATTTTTTGCTGAACATACATTCATTTAAACTGCATAATCATCACGATTTCGCCTTTAATACTACGGCATTTACGACAAGTGCAGAGATTCAGTATGGTGCTAAAATTTGTACAATTTCATACACGTTAATATACAGGCTCGCAACTTGACGCCCAAACGCGGAAACGCAGTGGCTTTGAGTTTACCACAAGTAGGTGCCTTTGCAGTGCTGAATACATTAAAGCATTTTCGTGAAGTAACAGCGACCAATATTGATTTTCTGTAAACCTGAAAGGTGGCTCATTTGAAGCGAAAATGTTCAAATGCTGAGGCGTGCGGATTAGAAAAGAAGGGTTTGGAGACGGAGGCAGTATTACTCTGTCGTATACACCGACCACACAAACCAAACTCACTGTGCTCTTTGCTGAAGGCTCTTTTATTTTGTGTACTATGAAAAACCTAAAATCCGGATAAAAATTTAAATAATCGGTCCATTCCTCTAATATTTTCAGAAAGCTATCATTACAGACTACTGACTGACTGCAATTATACCGGGTGTTTTTTTTAAAAGGTCCAAACTTTTTAAAAAAAGGTAAATTGCTTTAGATTTATTTTAGCACTGGGGCTATACTGGAGGCTACGGCGGGCGCCAGGCAAGAGGGAAACTGGTTTAATTAGTTCGCTCATTAACTCAATATGTTATTAAACTTTTCTAACTTTTATTTTAGGGGTTATGTTGTATTCGCAGAAATGGAGATCGTCCTCCAAACAGTCCAACCGAAAAAAAAAACGATTTCAATTAAAAATTTTTCACGCACGTTACGAGGCGCGAAAAAGTCACCCTGGTAGGCATCTTCACACCGTAATCCAGCGACGGGGAGCGCCTCTGACGTAGTTCGCTCCGCCCTGCACTTTGCGTCACACGGCTGATATCACCTGAAGCCCGGACAGGCGGCCTGCGCTATCGCTGCTTGTTTCGAGTCGCTCCGCGGCCTCACGGAATGCCGCGTTGGAACAAAAACGCTCTGACACAAAGCGCAGGGCGGAGCGAGCTACGTCACAGGCGCTCACAGACGCTGTGTTACTGTGTGAAGCTGCCTACCAGGGTGACTTTTTCTCGCTTCGTAACGCGCGCAAAAAATTTTCTCATGAAAAAAATTTTTTTTGGCTGGACTGTTTGGAAGACGATCTCTAATTCTGCTAATACAACATATCCCCTGAAATAAAAATTACAAAAGTTAATTAACGTATTCTGTTAATCAGCGCACTAATTAAAGTAGTTTGCCTCTTACCTGGCGTCCACCGTAGCCCTCAGTACAGCCCCAGGGTTAAAATAAATCTAAAAGAATTTACCTTGCTTTAAAAATTTTGGACCTTCTAAAAAAAAAACACCCGGTATATCGTTCATCACTGGCCGACTAATGTTGTGACATTATAACGGTTCCGACCTGCACAACAGCATTGCAAAGGATGTCAGCTTCATTGGGAACAAGGAAAGAGGAGCAGCTTTTTGTTATCTGTTTTGTTGGGAGCGAAGCGGTAAAGGTTTGGCAAAGTCATATCAGAATGACTGTGGAATGCGGCGATACTTTTCTGCTGAGCGAATGCACGAAAGTTCTGAGCGACCGAACATCTAGGCGGACTCTGCCCGGCCGGGCGAGGCACATCAACTTGCGACTCCAGAAGAAATAAAATTGGAAGCATTCTTTCGAGGTTCAAGGCACAGGAAAAGAAAACGGGAGAGTGACATTGCAGGAAATACCTTCGTATTAGAATCCTTGGAAAATGAAAATTCAATTGTCGGACAACGCTCAGTGATAGCTTTATATCCGATACCGATACCTTAATCTGAAATCAACGACAATAAATGGCCTAGCGTTCGGGCATTATTTTCAGGGCCTCCAATGCTAACCTGTTCTCTGGCACAGATGCCGCCCCTCCCATGCAGTGTAGATCCTTCCACGAGACCTAATGCCGTTGAAAAAGACTGGTTGGTGACAAAATGAAATCACTCCACAGTGAGAAGAAAGATGGGGGATCAAAAGAAGCAATAGAATCTCAGCACACGCTAGCGCTGAAAAGTTCGGCAAGGCCAGCGTTTGCAATACGCCGAGTACAAAGGACAGTGCTCCAAGGAATGCTGGACAATTGGGACCGCACAAAGCTACGTGTGCAGTGCCGCCACCGGCATCAGCGACAGCGGCAAAAATTCACCTGTACATTGAGAAAGGGGCCCAGACATCAAAAGAGCACAGAAGAAATGACCTCAAAGATGCTGTGATTTTGCATTTATTTTTTTCTCAGCATTGCGCCCAAACTGGAACATCGTCGGCTGCAACGAAGAAAGTTCTTGCGATAGTCTCGTTCGAAAAATCCGTGCAGCACCTGCGAACGAACAGCTGGCGCCAGCTTAGACACGGGCCCAATCCAGGAAGCTTCTCGTTGTCGAAAGCGCTAGACGCTTGGAGAATCTTCTTGCTGTTTACTGCCGACATTCGAGAAGGAGACGAATTTCAGTACCGGTCTAATCAAACAACACTCTGATGTCAAGTTGGGCCCTAATAAGGCTGTCTTGGCGTAGAACGCAAGGGCTGGACGAATTAATAAAAAGACAGCATATACGCGACAGTGTGCACAGCACGAGATTCCCGAACCATAACGCGTTGTAGGTGACAAATCGCTCACGCCATGCGACCTTGTGGCGTATGCAGTTCGTCACATCAGCATGTTTTTTTCTTGGTGACTAACAGTACGTTGTTTACTGGAACTGTGTAAATGGCTCTAATGAACCGAGAAAAGTGATACCTACGAGGACGTGCTGTCTAAATAAATAGAATGACAGAAGAGCTTCACAAACACATGAGGGGAAAAAGAACGGCTCATAATCATAATAAAATCAGCTCATAGTATCTCCGCTCCCAGGATTGAAAGCATAGAACTGGCATTAAGTTCTAAGGTAATGCATAGCTTCCACTTAGTCGTCACTTCTGTTTGATAAGGGTGGGGGGGGGGGGGGGCGATAGTAACAGGATTTCGCTTAGAAAAGCAGGGGCTGATATTCTGGAATATAGCCCCTTCATGTTTTAATGTGTGAAAGACAGTGCTTCGAAAAACACTTTTCCGTTTCCGACCTTCACTGCAGATTCCAATAGGCATATACTCGTAGATGCACCTGTATACTCGGCGCTAACTTCTTTTTTTTTGGAAATGCTGAGAAAAGTACAGAGGCGAAGCATCTGTAACTGTCCCACTCCGCCAATTGTTATGCCGCAGGATAACCAATTGAAACAATACTAGCTGCCCGGTTGCTTCACTTTATCGCCTGTACAGCTGGCGCTATTCATGGAAGCTTTTTAACCGGATGTGTGCCAAGAATTAATTGTAATAAAAGAAAACTGTTTCTGTCTTAATACTTAATAACAAACATATTAGCACTTAATAGCAAAAATCACCCCTAAATTAAGTTTAAGGACTTGAGTGTTAACTCCCATTGAGGACCGCATTCCGGTGTGTCGGTGGTGGTGGTGGTGGAAAACATTTATGCACAGGTATAATACAGGAGGTTATGCATGGGCTGACCCAGAGGGGGCCAGCCCTTACAAACACTAGGTGGAGGTCCCTAGTTCGGGACCCCAGTGGCATCGGCCGCCGCCCGGGCTCGACGAGAAGACGTGTTTCGGCTCTGAAGCTTTAAAAGCAGTTACAAGAAAAGTTTCCTGGAAATAAAGCTGCACGTAGTTTTGAATTCGTATCAGCGATTCGAACAAGCGATATTGATCGAATTTTTCTTTTTGAAGCCCATTTTAATTCCATTCCTTCAAGTTATTGTTTTTTTTCTCTGAGCGCAACGTAGATTGTTCGCCAAAAGAGAGAATTCCTTGTGTTGTGTAATAGAAGTACCGGCGCCCTCTTGGAAATGACACGTGCGCGGCTGGCAGGAAAGTGCATTCGTTCATAATAGAGCAGCGGTGGTAATGGGTAACCACGCTGAATATTTATCATTTCCCAAACTTGGTTTGAACAACCGGAACCCGACCTTGCGCTCCTCTTTTATCCTGGCCTACCTTTATTCGAAGTGACTTTACTATGACCTTTGAAGCTACGTGTATAATTAGCACCAATAGTCATTTCTTATCAGTGAGACTGCCAGTTCGCCGTTGGCATTGTCTGAAGTGAGTCCGTAATCTAATCCTAAAGTACCGAAAGTGCGACCGTTGGGTAATATTTCGGTACAGCATTCGTAATTTAATTGCAAAACAAGCAAAGTACGAGCATTGAGAGCAATTCGGTATTGAATATGTAATGTCACCGTAAATTATGCAAAGTACGAGCATTGGACTACAATTCGGTCAGAGTCCGTATTGTAATCGTAAAACACGCAGATTGCGAGCATCCCGTAGCTATTCTATCAACGTCAAATATTTTAAATGACGCAGTTATACTCGCGGTCCTAGCGGTATAAGACAAAAAAATTCCAGCATAATTAAGAAGTAGAGTGAAAAAGACGACTACTGTCTAAGACGTCTAATTTTAAGCGTGCATTGCTTGTCGGAGGCGAGGGCATCTCTCAGGTAAGTTTCAGGCGTAGTCAGGCTATCCGCGTGCTTTGAAAAAGCAAGAGCTACGGCGGGGGCTGAATTCTGTTACAATGTATCAATGGCCTTATTCCTACACCTGCAATATAAATTCTATAGCCCTTTAATTTATGCTTTGACATGTGAAAGCATGCAATGTATATTGCGGGGTTCACCTTGCTTTAAGATTTTCACTAGCGACGAAACTTGAAAAGCAAATTTCGTGGCCTTCACCTGCATGTCTTGTGGCATTGCACACTCACGTGTCTCTATTAAGACTGCGCCAAAGTCGGAGCTCTATGAGCTCAACAGAAGAGTTAGCTCTATGTGGAGTCTGTGGCACATCTATATGAATATCTGCTGCGAAATGCGGTAGGAATTTCATTATTACGGCTTCCTTTGATCGAAATACTTCTTTAAGTACATATGTGCACTATAAAAGGTCTCCTGAATTGGAAAAAAAAATTGACGTGCGTCAAAACAGGACATACTTTAAAATAATCTGTTTCATCTATCCACCAGCGTTTCCGGCATTTATATTATTAGCTCGCCACATTACTCGCGATATTTTGCACTTTCGAGCGTTTGGAAAAATTTAGCAAGTGTCAAAAGAAACAGTTATCTCCTGGCTGGTTCGTGCAATCCCATTAAGTGCGAAGACATGAGAACAAATTAATTCAGTCGTTTCTTCAAATCACTTCGCACTATTTACTTAAATTCAAAATAAACGAGTTATCTTTAGTTTTCCACTGCACTATTGAGAGAATAACCCTCTCGATAGAAGTGATTTTCATTGTCCAATTTATTTATTTATTTCATACAACCCTAAAGACCCTCCTTAAGACTATCACATACAGAGGGGTTTAGTGTACATTAGATACAAGAAACAAAAATATAATGAAAAAAGTACAACTGACAGGCTAGTGATAAAATGATAATAAAATTTGAAACGTAAGAACAAGAATAAAAACAAAACGAGAGATCAAAACAAAAATAAGCATTTTAATGCACGTCCTATGTAGGCGATAAAATATTGGGGCACGACAACCCATGAGAAAAGTAGTGGCATACGTGTTTGGAAAAAACATCAAGAAACAAGGGGAACAGTACAAGGCTCAAAACAAGAAAGAAGAAAATTTTTATACTACTATAGACAGAAATGCTCATTGGAGCTTCTATGAAACAAGAGCCGTTCACTGACAGCAAATATTTGTGACATTGAAGGAAATAACAGTGTAACTTGACATCTTTCTTATATTAAATTTTTTTAAAACTCAAATCAAATTTTCTAAATAATGCCCATCGAAGTTGTATTCTTTGTGTATTTACTTTCGCCCTGCAAAAAACAACTAGAAAAAAAAGCATGCTTTCTCGGCTGCAGAAGGTAAGATAAGCGGACCGAAAATGTCGGACGGACGCCACAATATCTCACTTCGTCTGTCAGCAGAGAGATTAGGCTGGCATATTGAATGGTATTAGACAAAACGAGCCTCGAGATATTCGCCAATGCCAACGTCGAGAGGGCTGAGCTGTCCCGCCTTCGTGAAAAGATGGGTCGGCTTTCGTTCAGCCTGACTGCAGCATGCGCCGACCACAAGGATCAGTCTATTGCACTACTTTGTGTTGTAATATTTATATGTATTGTCAAGTGGTGTCTCTATGTGATATCATTTTCGCCCATTATTTATTGATGATGGTAAACCTAAGTGAAGTGCTCTTTGCTTCATTTTCTTAACTGAGCAACACTCTCACCAGTCAGGGCGCCAGAATTCCCAGGGAAATCTCCTTATGATTGCTCGACTCTCATGTAAATATTTTCCTGCTTTTGCGACACTGACCTAATTCTGTAGTTGCTCTGATAAAATGGTTGAGTTTTAAACTTGTGCGCTCTTGCAATACCCAGTATCTGTCTGCCACTGCTGTCTTCTGTTTGAATAGCACGAGAATACTAGACGAAGGGTGCCACATGTCTAAAAACGCCAATTGAAAATGGTGCCCTAACATATCGGTACATTTCAACAGCCGAAAGCGTCCTAACATCCGCCTAGTGAACGGAATTTCAGTAACAGCCGCCATTTGCAAATACAGTGCAGAGCTCACATTAAGTTGCGGCTAACATCTGGTTTTTCATCTCTTACTCTTAGGCTTCGTAGAATGGCCCTGAGTTTAACTTAGCCATGGAAATATTTCAGGCCTTAACTTGCGATTGGTGTTTCTGTTCATACCAGTTTATAATGCACTTGTCGCCGCCACAGTTAGAAGATATCTTCCTCGTGTAAAAAAAAACACTCTTATAATTACCTCAGTACGTCGAATCAGTGCTCCTAGGAGGGCAGAGCAGGTAGTCTGCGCCAGATTGTATCAGGTCGCGTAAACTAAAGCAATCCGCATTATCTGTCACATTTGAATGCGCACCGCGTGATGTAAACCGACTGTTTCCAAAATGTTTACATCGGTTACTTCGGCTCACAGTTTTCGTAATAATTTTTTATGCGCACCGAAAGTGTTAATCTATTCATCTGATCCTGATCGTAAAGTAGGAAAAACAAGAGAGAACATTTTGAAATAGACGAAGAGAAAAATCGATAATCTCGTTTCTATTGCGTTTTTGGAATTGATCTGAACGGAATCAGTGCGTGAAAGGATGAAAAAAATGTTTCCAGGTGCACCAGCGATAAGCATTACATTTAACATTTTTTTAGCACGATATTTGAGCGCTCCCTTGCAACCGTATCCTTTTTTACTCATTTTGCGTTCTAGCGCTCACCTAAGCTAGTATTGTGGAATTCGCATCAAAAGCACTTTTCTATCACGACTAGAGCCGTTACCGGAACCCTACCCTGAGTGGTCTTCTTACAGAAGCTCACTGTAGAACTTTGTACTGTTGTGGGAATCCGCAGGCCAACGGAAAGAAATGAATAATCAAGCGAAACTAAGAGAGAGAGCAAGAAGCAGAAAATGAATAGAAAAGAGAAGCCAAGACAAAAAGAAAGAAAGCAGGCTATGAGAGAGAAGAGAAGGAAGAACCAGAAGAAGCGAGAAAGTGAAAGAAGAGAAAGAAAAAGAAAAAAGACGAAGAAGATAAATGCGAGAAAGAAGAAGAGGAAGAAAGAGAGAAACAGAAGAAGAAAAAAGAGAACATGCCGGAGAGAGACGCGGCTATCTTATCATAAGCAATCATAAGGCTGCTGATGTGGAGGCAGCCTTAACTAAGTCCGTTGTTGCTGCGGTGGAGAAGGCTGTTGCTGGCGTACTTGACCGCATGATCAGTACGTTCAGTGACGCCTTGTCCCAGGTCATTTCCGCGCAGGCTGCTTCATCGGCTTTAAGTAACCTCAACTCGTCTACCTGTCCTTCCTCCTCTGCCACTGCTGCTATTCAGCCCACCACCCCTTCTACCTCCACGTCCGTGGATGTAAATGACTTTGACCAAGTCCCCCTCTCTAACGCTTGTGAGTCAGATGTTGAAATGACTACTCCATCTCAGAAGCGTCGTGCTTCCTCTTCTCCATCGAAATCTGACCATCATGGTAAGACTAAGAAAAGTTCGCCTGGTATTTCAAAGAAAACAGATGTGTTGAAAGAGGCTGTTGCGGCTACGTTTTTAAAGCAATAATCATGGCGGGAATATCTGTTCTGCAGTGGAATTGTCGCTCTATATCATCTTCTTTCCCCGATTTACAGCAGCTTATACTAAAACATAGTCCAGACATTATTTTAATACAGGAGTCGTGGCTCAATCCTAATCGCCCATTTGCAATTAAAAATTTCTCCGTTTTTAGAAATGATCGCCTAAACGGCAGGGGTGGGGGCTTACTAACATTGATTTCAACGAAACTGTATCATCGAGCTAAAGTGTCTCACAAAATTATGAGACCTGATTGTGAGATACTTGCCGTTGAAATCATTATTCCGCAGTGCGCCCCTGTTACGGTGGCAAATATCTACTTCCCCGCAGGAGTCCGTAGGACGGATGAGCTCGATGCGTTACTGCGCATCAGCAGACGAGTAGTTCTAGCTGGGGACTTCAATTCTCATCATGTAATTTGGGGTTTCAGATCAGACTTTAGCGGGAAATTACTTTGGTCTTGGATGTCAGCAAACGGCGTGTGCTGTTACAATAGTCGCGCCATAACTTACATGAGGGCTAATTCTCGATCAGCTATTGATTTAACGCTAGCAGTTAATGGTACAGCGGTATCTTCGTGGTGTACAGTTGACTGCGGTACGTCCAGTGACCACGCCCCAATCACTTTCACTATTGCGTGCAGTCCAGTCAGGGCGACTGGTTCGCCACAAAAATTTATAAATACTTCACTGTTCAAGAACCTCCTAGGTGAGGCCCTCTCGTCTGTTTCCCCCTCCGATAAATCTGACGGGGGCCCTCTGGTATTAAATTCAGTGTTAGACGCCTCTCGGCGAGCAGTCTTTACAGTCCGGTCAGGCGTTGTAAATAAGACTCCTTCCAGTTGGTGGAATGACGACTGCGAAAAAGCCTATCGACGAAGGAAAGCTGCATGGAAGACTCTAACGCACAACCAGTGCCCAAAGAACTGGATAAATTACAAATTCTTTGCAGCCTCTTTTAAAAGAACAATATCTAAGGCTAAGGATGAGTACAATGCCAGCCTGAACACCTATCTGTCTAATCCTGTCAACCGGAAGTCTCTTTATAGGTTCATGGAACGCACTCATGTGCTGCCTTCTTCTCACATCTCTCAGTCCACAGTATTGCCACCTCGGGACGAAAAAGATATACTAGAGTCCATAGCTCAAGGCCTTGCTGTGCGTTTTCGAGCTCGCACTACCTTTCCATCAACTCCGTTTCATTTGGGTGGAGACTTCACTAAGGTTACTGTATCGGATTTAGCGTCCGTAGTTAATTGCCTGCAATCTGCTGCCCCTGGGATTGACGGAGTAACTGTTGGCATGCTTAAAATCCTAATGCAAGATTTTGCCCCGTACCTCTTGCAGATTGTGAACTGGTCTTTGGAAAAAGCCTGGATTCCACAAAATTGGAAAACAGCGAAAATTATTCTACTGCTGAAAGAGCAGGGGAAGGGTTTTGATCTCGACAATATTCGGCCGATTGCTCTCACATCAAATTTGGTTAAGCTTGTAGAGCGGGTAGTCTTCAGCCGCCTCACGAGTCATATTCTGAGTCTTCAAGGTTTTAGCGAGGCTCAGATTGGCTTTCGCCGGGGGTGTTCGATTTGGACCGCGCACATAGACTTGGAGAGTCGTATTAAGGTTGCTATGAGGCAAAATGAGGTATCAGCTCTGGTTACTTTAGATATTGCAAAGGCTTACGACAGCGTAGAACACAGCATTTTGCTTCATAAACTGGCTAATGTACAACCTCCTTTGTACCTATTTGCGTGGATAGGAGAGTTCTTAAAGAATAGAGCGTTCTTTTGTTCTAAGGGTACGTTAACTTCTACAACATACGCCCAGTCTAGAGGTGTCCCACAAGGCTCCGTTCTTTCACCGTTATTGTTTAACATACTAATGCGTGATATCCCTATTCACCCTGCCGTCAAAGTTTATGTGTATGCGGATGATATTGCTTTTTTCGCTTCTGCCAAAGACATTCATATCGTGTACCAATTACTGCAAGAGTATTTAAATGCTCTGGAAGTTTGGCTAGACAGCATAAAGTTAACTTTAAATGTGAACAAGTGTGCCGTCCTTGTTTTCCCACAAGCAACCCCTCTTTACATCTCTCTGTCGTATCACTCTATCCTCATCCCGCAAGTTGATTCAACAAAATACTTGGGTATAATATATGACCCGCATTTAGACTGGCGGCCACACATTAGAAGCATTGCGCTTAAGGGTGAGCGTGCCCTCGGCCGGTTGGTGAGGATCAGCAACAAAAAATTCGGTATGCGACGAGACACTCTCCTACTTCTTTATAAGACCTATGTACGGCCAATCCTTGAATTCGGCTCCGTTCTCTTTTCTGGGTGCCCAAAGTACAAGCGTGAACCCCTGTTTGTTATGGAGCGACGCGCTCTGCGCCTTTGCTTAGGTCTGCCTAAATCAGTAGCTAATGCTGTGTTGTACTTGGAGGCGTGGATACCTGATCTCAATTCCCGGTTTGAGCTTATCACTGTGCGGACATTTTTAAGGTATTTGGAGCATGCTCCTGGATTGGCTAACCCTATATTTACAACGAACCCAACTCTCTTCTTTGGTACTCCCTGGCCTCGGTATAAGCTCCCTCAGGTGGTGTTCACTAACTCCCTGCTGTCAAATATTTATGTATCAGTGAGATCTTTAGTACTGGTCAACCACAGGCGGGCTGACACGGCGGTCTTCTTTGACAACACTCTCCCAAGGAATGCTAAGAACCTGCCCGCCAATATGTTAAATGGGCTCATAGAGGAGTACCTAGACAATTTTCCTAACCATATTGCCGTCTATACAGATGCCTCCCAGCAAAATGAAAAGGCTGCTATTGGTATTTACTCAAGGGCTCTTGATTGGAGCTACTCATTTCGGGCCCCTGACTATACCCCTATTTTTGTAGCTGAGTTTCTGGCCATTGAGTTGGCCTTAATAAGGATTCCCTGCAGTATCACTCGGGTTATTATACTCTCAGACAACCTTTCTGTTTTGGCAGCGCTCGAAACCTCGAGTGATACTCCTATGAGCCGTTCCCTTCAATTTTTTATTCCTCCACATGTTTCAGAAGTTCGCTTTCACTGGGTCCCTGGGCACTGTGGCATTGTTTCTAATGAGAGGGCTGATTTTTTAGCAAAGTCTGCCCTTGATGGTCCTATTGTCCCTTTCGTCCCAAATACTATTTTCTTGACTCTAGCACGCTTTCAGCGATTCCAGCGTTTCCACACCTTGCGCCATGAGCCTCTCCTCGCTGCAGCGGATTTTCAACACCTGGCATTTCCTTGGAGTGTGCGGATGTGCAGTTCGAGGCAATGTGAGGTGTCCATGACCCTTTTGCGCTGCAGGATACCGCGGCTAAATCTTTATTTATGCCGATCGGGGCTTTCGATATCCAACCTTTGTGAGTCTTGTGGCGAAATTGAGTCTATAGAACATTTTTTCCTCTCCTGCCGGCGGCTCGCTGCTCTCCGTAGAATTTGCTTGGAGATCCCCCTCGCTCGGCTTGGGCTTCCTCTATCTATTCCGATTCTCTTATCCTTCGGGGCAAGCGCCAAGGGATATGCCCTGAAACCAGTGTTCGATTCTATTCACAATTACATAATTTCATCTGGTAGATTCCTTTGCTAGAATGTGAATTCACAACTTTTCTTTCTTAGTATTTTTTGTATTGTACAAATTCTAGCTCTGTGTCCCAAATTTTAGATTTAATTATACTCCATTCCCTGTACATGAGTGCGTTTGTATCCGCTATGCACCCTGGCCAATCCCCCGCCGTGGGTATGTGCCATTCAGCCCGAGGACATCATCATCATCATCATCACGCGGCTATCAAGGCTCTCGCAGAATGTTCTAACAAGGCGTAGAGTAATTTTACGTATTCTTTTCTTCATTGCTGCCACGGCCGTTCAAAGTGTCGCGTATCTTTGTTCCATTTTTTTTTTGTCAGCAGTAGAGAGTGAAAGGAAATGTACAAGCTACATGCAACACAAGTGTCGCACAAAAACGAACGGGAACGGGATAGACACAGTGCAGCCAAAGCTTACTCCTATTGACCTGAGTGGAATCGCACCAACGCTTTGATAGCACAATATACCATGCCAGTAACGCCGGTAAAAGAGCAACATCAGAAAATACGACGTGCTAGCTCCTATGCAGGCGAATGGGACGGATCTCGTCGTCCATAACACCGACACTGGGAGAAGAAAGCGCGCGGTTTTAAAGCACTGCGATATACATATAACAACGACAAGAACAGTTATACTGAATCTCGCTTCCGTTGTCAATGCCAGATAGGGGCGGCGGCGCGTCAAAGCTCACGCACTGAATACGGAGAGAAATTCACCCCACAGTCCATGGAGTGTTGTTTCTATTTTTTTGTCCCTGTGAGTATTGTCTTGACGCAGCCCAGGCTCAATGTTCTGATAAAAAATGCGCCCACCACACTAAGCTTGTCGGTGACACAGGGTCATTGCAAAAACACAGGGAGCAGAGAGGAGAAGGCCGCGAGAGCGACAGAGAGCGACGGATCTTTGACAAGCAAATAACGTGAGCTGAACACTGACAAATAACAGCTGGCCTTCTTCTAGTCGGGAGTATGGTTAGGCGCTACATGCGAACCTTTTTAAGGCACTAAATTTGAAATGCACACGAAATTATAACTCGAAAGGGTACTTCCCAAGTTCGCCTAAACTCTGCGCTTGAACTAGACTAGACAGCCGCTCATTTTGGAATTCAGTACTCAAGAAGCAAAAAAGGATTGTTGTGTCAGTGATAGAGTATGCATTAGATCCCATTGTGTGTTGTCCGGCTGTTATCTTCCCAGCTCTAGCTGCCCTTTGGCTTGTTGTTTTCGTACCCTCTGCTTTTCTCAGCCCCAGTCAGGTTTATCGGGAAAGCAAAGGAAGGAATCGGATAGATACGGGCAGGCAGTAGGGGGGACAAGAGGAGGAGGAAACAAAAGAACGGTGGTAGGGAAAAGAGCAGAAAGCGAATGGGTAAACAAAGCATTCCTCTTTGTGGTCTGTCACGCGGGAGTGGCCCTTCTTCTCGGGCTTTGCCGGCAGAAGGCGCCTAAGTACAAGACCGCCTATCGCCCACTGGCCACGACAGTCGCACCACAAGGCCAGGGGCGCGTGCGACAATCCAGGCGCGGACGTGTGTTGTTCGGGAGCCCTATGAAACTGGCTAAAGCAAAAGTACGAGGGTTGAGGATTCGCACAAGTTTATCGCTTTGCCGAGACGTGAGCAGAGAGACCCTGCCTAAATTATATTTTCTTTTGTCCTTTTTTCATTTTCCTTTCTTGTGTGGGCAAAGCCTTTTCTATTGCAATCGGGGCCGCGCGTAAACTTTGTCAATCCTGTACGCCTATCTATATTTGTCAAATGCGGACGCTTCTGCATTTAGCAGAACGTTTGCCTAACTTACTGCCACACGGGAACGAAAAAAGACAGAGGATTTACGGAGATTGTTCTAATGTCATACACCTTGTAACATTTCTACTAGTGGTACGATATAGCAGCAACGAAGAGACAACTGTTCAAACAGCGGTCAAAATTTTTATCTTCTTTGGACTTCAGCGAAATAAAGCATGAAATTTATCTTTTGAACTTTTGGGTAAATGCACCTCCACAGCTATCCAGCGCCATTAAAGCTTGCACTATTTGCGAGCGTCCGGCTGAAACAAGTGAACTGCAGGAGAAATGAAAGGAGGATTCAACGTTGTAGCTTCACGCCAGAGAAAACATTTCAGTGAAATAACATGTACTGCTAGCAATGCATGCGTGAAGCTATACAAACACATAAACGTTTCAAAAAACGTGCAAGCAGATCGACAACGAGGGCAAAAACACAGCCGCACCCAAGCTCTAGCTTTCAACAGACTCCTTTGAAGGAAGTGCGTTAGCATCGAAAGCTGGCGCTTCACCGGCGCCAGGGCCTTATCAAACACTGTGTGGAGTGCTTCGCATGTCGGGTTGCCTCATCAAAACCAGCGCGGCACACATCGTCCGCACCAGCGCAAACCATTTCAAACGCCGTGCCGTTGATACCGTAAACGCTTTGGGGCTAGTGACACCATCAACACCGTTTGTTTGCTTGCAAACGAAAAAACTGTGCGCAATCAGGTAGAACTGAGGAGATCGCAGAGCTTGGGGCATCCTGCATAGCAGCCCATTTGTACTTTTCAATCATAATGTATCCACTGCAATGAACACATTCGAGACATTTGTATTGAAGGCTTGGCTAGCATAAAATCACTATGAACCGTAAATTTGCGCAAAATGAACCCAGGGGAGCTGAATTGTAACAAATGTAAAGCGTTGCAGAGCACTTGTTTGTGAAGCAGCCGCTGATATGTTAGATTATGAATAACTTGGATGTGAAGGTTAATACAGTTGTGGACGTAGGTGGGCTCATGATGATGGTTAGGATGAATAATCTTGATATTTCTAGGGTTCCTGGTCTCTTATTGCTTGAACACAACGTGCGATGAATAACTAGTGCGGACGAGACATGTGTTCACGTCCGTATACCGTAAGGCTTCGGAGAAGTAGACAACATGAGTACAAAGTCTAATGGGCCTGGTAGACGAATTCCGAGCCCTCTTATAGCTGTCGTGGTTCCCAGCGTGTTATTAACAAATACAGGCAGAATAACATCTTAGTGACGCAAATATTAGGGAGTGCGTAAAATTTTTTCTTCCTTTGAACTTCGAACCTCAAGGTAGCGAGAAATGTTATTCGTGTATTTCTGCTCAAATTGTTCAAAAAATAACGGTTCAAGTTGGCTTCCTCTTTCAGGATTCCTCGAGGTATTTCATATGCAAATCGTTACAACGAGCCTTCCCAAAATTGTTGCTGTGTGCGTAGACTACGGCGGATTGCATAGCTTCTACGGCCTGTAACTCTAGAGCACTTGACCTGTCAACTGTCGTAATAAATAGCAGCTGTCAGATTATGTCAGTGGCTTCATTTCAGCGGCGACTACGCCTATCGTTCTTACGGCGACCGTAGCAGAGTCGGCGCGTCGAGATATAGAGTACGGTGTTCTGATGTTCAAGCACCCATTCAATTATAAAATCAAGATAACTGTTCGAATAAAGTTTCAATCAGGCCTGAATGTCGAGCCACTTAAAAACACTTTTGCACGTTTTGTAGGGAGCAGGAGCGGTGTATACCATGAACCCCTTGACTAAACATCATCGCAGCCCCATATTTCCGGCGTGTTCGACACGCAGGAAGGCGCAGGTTCGATACCAGGAAAGTAACATGCTTGGAGATAATTCCCCTTTCTCTCCTTTTGACACTAGGCGAGGCTAGCCATGGCGGCAGGAGAATACCCCACTTTCGCTGCCAATGAAGGAGGAGCAGTATGGAAGCGCAGGTGGTTTGGTCTTGCTTGAGATCTATTTTAAACGCAAATATGGCCTGCGACGTACGGGAGAATCATAAAGAAGGCTATCACTTTTGTTCAGTTTAATCTCACAGTGGAGTATCGCTGAAAGTCAGTGTTCTGTCTTTGTTTCCTCTGTTTGTTATCGTCGGTTTGCCTATTCAACATTAACCACCTTTCTCACTTCTGCTCTCAGTGGAACCTCTGCAGAACATGGTGTTTTCATCTTGTTTCGAATTTACCTTACTCTATAAGTGGATACGAGTGCATTAGTCGATAATACCTGTTGCCCTGAACTCAGCATTCGTACTGGATATTGAGAGCAGCAGCTGACTCCGGCGCAGTTGAGGCACTGTTCCGTCCGCCCCTCGTAGAGTCGGCCGCAAAGGAGAAGAAACTCGGCGCAGGTAAGATATTTGTTCTTTTTTTGTTGTTGTGCATGCGCTCTTTCTGCAAGAAAGCAAGGATGACATTGAATAACTCCGTCACTTTTTGTTCTCCTGTTACGATCATAACTACGGAGTGTGAAGTCACTGAATGAATGAATGAATGAATGAATGAATGAATGAATGAATGAATGAATGAATGAATGAATGAATGAATGAATGAATGAATGAATGAATGAATGAATGAATGAATGAATGAATGCCCCAGCGTTGCATTTCACCTAGCCATCATTTTGTCAATGCATGTCTTCATCATCTTGTGCTTATCTCGAAATCTGCCTTGCATTCACTATAGTTTTCTGCTTTTATCAAATTTGTTACGGGTCGGACAGGTTGCCCCTTTCACGAAAAGTGCAATTTTCTAATAATTTTAGTACGAATCAGTGCAGCAGTCAACTAATCTGCGCTGCATGCCTTTTTAATAGCTTAACACAATGCACCGAAGCACCGCCCTGTTTACTTAACACTCATGAGACCTAACCATTACAGTAGTAATCTAATGAGCGAAAGCAAGGGTGATAAGATCATACAACCTAATACTTTCATTTGTTCTCCTCGCCAAGGATATTTTGTCTAACACTGCCAAACGACGAGTCCAGGCTCTCAGAGCGGAATTTGATTATATTTGTCCACCATAACGGCTCCCTCGGCGCCGCTGTATCAGACATGTTTGCACATCTTCACTTTAAATCTACTGAAAAAAAAATCTACTAAAATAAAACGCTGAGAACCGACTGAAAATATTTGCTTGAAACATTCTGCCGCCAAATGAGATTTGAATAAGGTTTAGCCACCAGCTATTTAAAACCCCTAAGTGGCAGCTACACAGCCCACAGTATTGGTGTTGCCTTCTAAAAACGCCACAGCTAAATCTGTTCACTACGATAGAAGCAGCTAGTTACCCTCATTCCAGTAAAAAAAAAAAAAATGCACACCTCCCCGTCCCCGGAGCTTAGAAGTTTCCTCGTGGGCTGTTCTGTAAGCGCGGTGAGTTTGCGCACAATCCCCGGGGAGAGCAAAGTAGGCTTGCAGCCAAATTAACTTCGCTAGTGGGAGTGAACGGAGCCTACAACGAGGTAACGTGGCCGGATAGGTGCCGCTGGAAAGTTTCGCGCTAGGGACTGCTTAAAATGCTTTGCGGAGGAGTCCGATGCAATAGCTGGCTGGGGATTTGGCGTTGCTGACAAAGAAATGAGATCCTCACTGAGATCTAGCTGACCCTATTGCTGATGCAATGAACGAAATATTTACATTTCAGAAACGTGGTGTTTGCTTCCAGATTGAATAGCAAGGGCTGTGCTATTTTCTAATCAATTCCTCTTCTTTCGGCTCTAGACTGAATAAAAGTAAAACGTAGTAGGTATTCCTACGGAAAAAATCAAGTTTAATTGATATCTCAAAAATTATCCGCGTAAAAGTCAGCGACGACAGAAAACAGTGTTCAAAATACATGTTACCGTAGGTATCCTGAAAAGAATATATATATTATTTTCAAGATACTTTCTTCGAAAACAAAGCCATTCTGCAGCGATTTAAATGTGGAAGCTGTGGAGATTAGCGCGGCTCTTGAGACATGTCCTGCGCATGACATCCACACACAATGGCTGCCACCCAAAGTATATATTCCATGCTCAAGAGCATGGAGTCTTAGACGCGTCTGCCATGGTGCACAACTGGAGTCGTGCCACGGGTACTACTTTATTACCTTAAAGCTGGCATGTGTTCCCTATAACAGGCTTGCTGTAATCGCTATAAGCACTGTAAATTAAATAGTTTGATTTCAATATACAGCCCCCAAAACTCGTTGCTTATTCATCAACCTTTCTTGCTGGACAACATCCCAGGGTAGGGATCATGGAATCATTTTACATGCCTGACCTGTCTCCTTCATGGAGCTGCTCCTCGTCCGCTTCATCATGAAAGGTATTAAGCATGAAATGCTTTTAGCTCCCGTTGTCGGCAGTGTGGTGACGTCACGCCGAGACCAAGAGCCAACATCCGGGCACTGAATTCTACTCATCCGGGCACTGAAACGAGAACATCCGGGCGCCGTACGAGATTTAACGATACTCATAAGTGATCTGTTAAGGGCTTTGACAGAGGGCCGCTCAGAGCAAGACGGGAGCCAGGGTGAGATGGGCCTTGGGGCTGAAAAACTGCTTCAGCGCCGTCCCCAAGGATGGCGCTGCGGTCTTACACTCACGGATGTAAAAGACCGGCCGCTGGGCCTCCTGCTCATGATGTTTCCCCCTTTGGCAGGCAGATGTATACACGCCCGCGGATTATTCGAACGCTCTGCATATACACTCTTGTCAGGCCTGCGTCTCGTCGTGTCCGCGTACGCTTCTGCATCGTCCTGCATTTCAATGCCACCACCGTCACAGCTGCTTAGACCGAGCAATGGAGCCTGATGAAAGGAGAGGTAGGAAGCGTCTTGCGGAAAGCGGTCGCTTTGCTAGTGATACACCCCAGCAGAAGACTGCTCGCCCCTACCGACAACGCCATGATTATGAGGCCGCTCCCGAAAGCGACAAGGCCGCCACGGTTCGCGGCTGCCTACCTTAGCCCGCACTATTGCAGGCGATTGTTTCGACGCAACAAGAAGAGTGTGGTGTGGTTTGGTATGTTGAACACTATACCCATTTCAAGATTTTCACTGGTACCATCTGCAACCAATGTGTTATGCCCGTAAACATTTCATGCTTACTCTACTCTCGGTTACGGGAGAGGCAGAGATTTTGTTTTCCCGGACAATACAAGTATTGATAAATACGGTGGACTTGAAGAATTGCAACCTTTATAGCTGCGCAAAAGTAGGCTCAAAAAAATTTGAGAGCCAAGTTCTCACTCAGCGCTACAGCTAATAATCTCGTAGATGTTTGCCTGTGCCAGCGGGCAAGCGTTTACAAAGTTTGGCGGTGTGCCATGCCACTTTCTGGGTGTTTTAAACCAAGGGAGAAGCGAGCAGCCACACTCGCGTATACGCGTGGTAGCGCAAGACAACAAGGACGACAGACTACGAGCCTCTGTAGATGCTGGTCTGGTCTAGGGACATTGCCCGTCACGTCGAAGAGGATCAACAGTCCAGTTATGTGTCGGAGTGCCTCACAGTTATCCTAGCTGCCCACAAAGGGAAGAGCACTCTCAAGACTTTCCAACCTGTTGCAAGATGCCTGCGATATCAGGTAAAGAAGGATTATCATTATTATGACAGATGTGTTTCTAATTAAAGTTGATGTGGCGATTATGAACTTTGCTGAGATCGGAGATATTTAAAAAAGGTCAAGAAGTTAGCCTTCTACAAGTGTTCAAAACTATGAAAAGGCAAAAGAAAAGAAACATAAGGTGTTTTTCTCGGTAGAAATACGAAATCCAGGTATTCCGTTTCGGAGAATTGTTTCCCATCGTAGTACATGGAAGAATATGTTGTGTTTTCTTGAAGAAGCATTGCACATTTATCCTACGAAGATCTGTTCCGAGTGACTAATCCATATGCTGTTCGAGAGTTTCCATAAGTACCGAAATTCGAACTCTACTGCTGCACTTTCAGTGTTGTCGCCGTGCTCCTGTACTGGGTGCTTTTTGTCTCACGTTGGCCTTATGAAAATTGTTATCGATCGCATCATGGAGCAGAATGATGAAATTGAATCCAGCAGTCAGTGTGGCATGTGCGTGGAAGCCTCTTTGGAAGTGCTCTTTATGTATTTAGATTCGACGATCGTTAAGTGGAAGGATGGCGTTGTCCGAATCGCACGGATGTGTATCGGCTCGCGAGTTGCGCCTCTTTTGAGCTATGTTCTTTTTCTGCATGATGGACAATGATTGAAGCCTGATTTAGGTGAACAAGTGTTAGCTGTTTGCATTCACGTTGATGATTACGTGATTTTTATGAAAAAGAAAAGGGGAACAATGATGTTGGTAAGGTTTTAGACCTTCTCGCAGAGTATGACTGAGTGCATAACTTTCCAACCGAGGAGCTGCCTAAAAAGAAATTTCTCCGCTGCTCCACGCGTGCTTTAATTACACCGTGTGGATGCAACCTTCCCAGGGATTTAACTCACTGTGAGGAGGTGCTGTTGAGGAGAATCCGGGTGGATGCTGCGCTGGCGCCTGCGGTCAGGGCCTCCTGGACATCACAGACACCGCTTCTGAACTGCCCCTTCAGGCGCGGTTCTGCTATAGAGGCAACGTTAGCTCACTTTATACTAACTTGCCCCGGACTTCGGGGGGAACGCAAGCGACACCACGGCATTCAGGGTTACTACCACAGCCGACCACCAGGGACTCGAATCTGGACCCAAGGGTCCCAACAGCGGGCCTTTTTGGCATTTGTAGCCGACACCGGTCTACATATATATATATATAACCCTCTTATGCCGTAGGGCATATTTGCGCAATAAAAATTTGGAACCGGTAAGCGGACGCATTCGGTTTCATGACATCAACATCGCAATGAGAGAAAACCAGGCTTGTTCGATGTGTGCACCAAGTACGGTAGAGCTTCTACTCATATTCACCTTGGCAAATATGAAATATTCAAAAGAAGGAAGTGCATTTTCTAAGGTCAGCAGCAAACAAGTCATGCGAGCACCTGATCGAATAAAGTTTTCGTGGGAAAGGAACCAGGCTTAAAGAAGCGGGTTACCTTATCGTCACAATACGTCGTCAATTTTAAATGTTGGCGGCCAAGCATAAGAAGGAATTGCAAGGTCTTAAGGGAATACATTCTTGAGTGGGCAGAAAATAACCGTAGTGATTCGGTATATGCACTGCACCTGTCATTGTCTGAAAAAGTTGCAGTCAGATTTAATGTCACTGTCGTCCAGTCTGCTGGAAGGAAGATTGGCACAATTTGCAAAATTGTTCAGCGTACCACAGTAGCCGGGGACTGGTGGAACGATAATACCTATTCTATTAGCCAGCAGTCTCCAATTTTGGAATGACAAATAAGTACAGTTTATAAGATTCCCCACTCTTGCGGCAGCAAATATATAGGACGAATGAGGCCTTTGTTTGATTGGACGCCTTAGAGAGCACGAAATTTGTCTAAAGCACGTAAGTTCCTCTTCTTACTTGAGCTTGCATTACAAAGAATACGATTGTAGGCCAATATTAGAAGATAGTGAAGCTATCTTCATACACAAGAATCAAACTGTCAGAGGGATAGTAGAAGCATTTTTCAGTCTCAAGGTTGGCTGAACGTTCGTTAACACGCCTTCTATCGCAGTAAAGGAGCACGAGATTTCAATATTGGAGAGCATCTTGTAAGGCCGGATTTTTATCTTATCTGCATATTCCATTGTGTGCGAAGTTTTCGTGGGTGGGCTACCGCGCTCCTTTCATAATGAATGCAAGATAAACATACGCAAAAAACATTCTCATAAGTGACCTGTATAAGAGTATTGGAAATAATTATATCTAGATTTTTGTTTTCAAAATAATTCTATCTAGATTTGAAATAATAAGCGATCTTTCTCGCCGATCTAAAATTGAGATCAGCAGCTGTGGCAGTTTTACACTGCAATATTGCTTCAGGATTAATCGAGTCTTCCTACTAGAGAAAAGTTTGTGTTCAGAAGCCACATTGAAGTGTCTTTTTGGCACCAGATGCAAAGGAGTATTTACATTTGCATATTTCTCACAGCTCTATTAATGTGTCGGTTTTGTTCGTATTCTAGTTGCGCCAGTTAATAAACAAAAGACTCAGTCCTCCCAGGGAACCACGAGGGCACGTAGGAGGCTTCGTCAGGGGAAACTACGGTTAGTTTCGGTTTCAACTACTTCAGCGCACCTGGCGACTAGAGGTGAACTGATCACTTAACCATAATCGTTCCTGCCCGCGCCCATTGCGCGATAAAAATGCGGCAGTGGCCGAATTTCCTGAGGGACCGTCATAGAAAATTGTTCTTTTTTCGACGGCGGTGGTTTGAAGTCGCTTGGGGCGACGTTTTTTCTGGTCGATATCGTTTTCATGACAACAATACGACGCTCCTGATGGCTTCCCTCTGGCTGCTATGGTTGGAATTGGCGCTGACATCTGATATGATTCAAAATGGTGTATGTGGAAGTTTATTATCCCTGGCCTTGTCACATGTATTACATTACGCTACGCAATAAGCAGCATTTTATGGTGCGTGCATGGGGAAGGGGGGGTTTCTGGGAACATTTATCTAGAAAGAAAATTTTCCTGCCTGAAATAAATGCCAAGTTAGCAAGCCTAAACACATATAAATATATTGCATTCTTATAACAAGTTGGCATCGTTTCCAAGCGACGAGGAATCGTTTGGAAGCGAATTGTTTTTCAATGTAGCTAACATCGTTTCTGGCACCATTTTTTTTACATCTGCGATGTTTTGTGGCAAACACTGCGCCGAACTCTAGAAAACGCATTCCCAGATAAATGGAGAACGACCTAGACTAGTCCTCGCGCGTTCCTAGTGCAAATGTGTGAGCAGTGTGAAAGCTCATGAGGAGTCGACAGTCCCATCACCAGGTCAAGACACAGCGCTATGCTACACGGTTTGACATGGTGTTTTCATAAAAGCGTCGTACTTATATCGACAGAAGAAAGAAGCAACAGGCTCATAAAGCGAAAGACGCGTTGCTACGTGGCCTGTCTCCTACCCTATGCCTTGCCGCGTGCCGCGTTCCGCTTGAACTAGCCTCAGCGCGACGCGAAGCTTGATCCTTGCCCTCCACCTCGCAGCGAGAGCGATCCATTCTTCGCGCTCGAAAGAAGCCCTCAGGTCCCCGACAGGGGGGGGGGGGGGATATGACATAGGCAGATGTGCTATAGCATCAAGTGGGAGGAAGCGAGCACATCGAGCTGTAGGGGACTCGAGTCGGCAGTTATAAGGCTGCATGGGTGGACTTTTGTGCGGAGGGACCAGGAAGGCGATGCGCTGGAAGTATGGCGCTTTTCGCACGGAGGGGTACGTGTGAGAAACTGAGGCGCGAGACGCGTACCAACGTATGCGCGTCCCTCTGCGAACGCAAACACGTGCATGGGCGCAGTTGCCGTGAGCGCTGCTACTAATACAGCGAGGATGTGTGCTTGACGCCTAGATACGTCACGGAGCTGGGAAAAGAGGTAGCGCGCGCGTGGAACGTGGTAGCGCTACTAGCACTCTCGACATTGCATGTCTTTTTGTTGTTCTTTGGGCGCAAAATGTTCCGCGCTCTTGGGGCACGTTGTCCAATGGTGTGAAGTTGCGGACCTGCGATGGAGTGGTACAGCTAGAAGAGGGCACCTTCTCTTTCTCTATTATTCTAGCCGAGTATTTTTCGTGTTGCTGTCGGCCAGCGTGCTCTCTTGGTGGGGTGCCGCACTCGTATGATGATAACTTAATATAGCGTAGCTTCTTACGGAGCCCACCCAGTGCTGACAGATGTTCTCTCTCCATAAAAACACGCATGGGCATATATGTCCTCAGTTCGCTTGGCCGCCTCATCACCAAAATATTCAGGAATACACATTGCGGGAGGTTTTCAGCGCCTGCACTGGCTTCTTTTATCTGTTAAGCCATCACCTACTATGGGTTTTTTGATCTTTGCATTGCGCTACAGAGAGTAAAGAGAACCGGACCTAAGAAAGATCTCGGTCGCCTGGGCTGCCATGACAGGTCACGGAGCACTTCAAGTTACATGTCTGTCTTCTGGAAGTACTTCAGAATTTATGAATAAGCAACCACCTTCTCAAAGAAGCAGTTATAAAAAAGGGACGGGGATGATCAGCTGTAATCAATCTCAACATATTGGGCAAGGAAACATCGTCAGTGAAAAGGGAGTGGTAAAGGAGAACAGCAGCACAATAACAAGAATGTGGTCTTAATCAAACAAAATATGCGCGGTTGCTGTGGCTACCGAACGCTGATGTTTTTTCCGACTTGGTTTAACTAACACCAGAATTCAGCTTCTGCCGCATTCGAGGCAGATGCTCTAACCAGTAATTTAAAATCCTTTACTTTTACCGTTGAATTAAGCAGCACAGATTTCATCATTAACCTTAAACACTTCAATACGTTACAAATCGCCACCCACGCGCAAGCAGTCATCACACCGAATTAAACGTGCGTCGATCGCGTCATTTCATCATCATCATCATCATCATCATCATCAGCCTGACTACGCCCCCTGCAAGGCAAAGGCCTCTTCCATGTCTTTCCAATTAACCCTGTCCTTCGCCAGTTGCGGCCACCGTATTCCCGCAGATTTCTTAATCTCATCCGCCAACCTAACTTTCTGCCGCCCCCTGCTACGCTTGCCTTCTCTTGGTGTCCATTCCGTTACCCTTAAGGACCAGCGGTTATCTTGCCTTCGCATTACATGCCCTGCCCAAGCCCACTTCTTCCTCTTGATTTCAACTAGAATGTCGTTAACCCGCGTTTGTTCTCTCACCCACTCTGCCCGCTTCCGATCTCTTAATGTTACACCTATCATTTTTCTTTCCATAGCTTGCTGCGTTGTCCTTAACTTAAGCTGAATCCTCTTCGTTAGCCTCCACTTTTCTGCCCCATAGGTGAGTACCGGTGAGATACAGCTGTTGTATTTAAAGCAGAGGTTTAATTAAAGATAAGCAACACATGACAGCGCCTCCAAGCGAACACTGAGCAGTTATCGCCACCTTCATCTTAGCGACAAGAATTCTGAAATGCAGTTTCATACTGCTGCGGTAATGTGAACGTTATTATGATGTTTTACCTTGCTGACGTGTTTCCCATTATCGTCTTTGCATGTGTTATTGTATGTAGTTATATCCCCCTACAATAATGTCTCATGGGCGCTGTAGGTACTTGCAATAAATAAATAAATAAATAAATAAATAAATAAACCGGGAAGCTTTTTTGCGCTGCACGAAATGCAAGACAACAAATTGTTCACGCAGGCGCATCTGCAATTTTGCTTCTCGTTGATGACATTTACTTGCTTTTTGGTTGGAGCGCGAAAAGAAAAGCAAAAAGTGGGATAATAATAAGAAATATCGTTAATAGAGATATTGCTTACGTAGAAGCTGCACTACTGCTTTTTCAGGAGCTTTGGTGGCGCTGTCGTAAAAAGCCTTGTGTGTCGAAGTCCGAGAAACGAGAAATGCTGCCTGCCCCCGCTCTCAGTGCACCCGTTATACCGGGTGTCCCAGCTAAATGTAACCAACCTCTTAAAAAAGGCGAAGTGTCCTAGTCCAGTGAAACCAAGTGAGGGTTGTTCATAGTCGCGTGGCATAGTCTTGAGTATTTTTTTCGATCTTCAACGTTAATTAATTAGTTAAATTTAATTAGCTATTTTTTTAATGATTGGCTTCAGGAAGGAAGTGTCAATGAAAGAGTTTTAGATCACCTCGAAAAAACCCTAGTAGTGATGTTTCCATCACGATACGATTTACGTAGCTTCATTTATTAGCCTTATAAGAAAGTTGTCACGTGACCAGCTGCTCGCTCACTTCTCTGCCCCAATGTGCACCCGAAGTCTCATCGAGAAGAGAACGTCAGAAAAAAACGGATTTTATTCTTTAAGGCGCGTCTTGGGATGTTGAAATGGCACAGTTGTCATGTGGAAGCTCTTTCTTATTGTGAGGGTTATTTTTATTTATTTATTTATTCCATGCTGTCAATCCCATCAGGGATTGTAACAGGGAGGGCATTCAAAAGTACAGAGGCACAAAAAATAGCAATGGTAATTAATCGAAGTGCATAAAAAATATGACACGAGATTATACATTAAATTATACATCATGGTTAAAGGCCGGTGAAAAAACTACTTTACGTAAATATTACTTCGCTGCAAATGTCTCAGTAAGCTGTTTCTGAAAGCGATCTACAACTTTTCCTTTGACAATTTGTTCGTCAAGTCAATAATTAAAAAGTTAGTTAATTAAGCTTAACTAATTAGTCAACTTTGAAGAACGAAAAAAATACTGCAGACTAGGTCACGCCACTCTAAACAACCCTCATTTGGTTTCAGACAGCTAGGACACCCTGTGCTTTTTAAGAACTTGGTTACATTTAGCTGGGACATCTTTTATTCGACAGCAACGTGGTCTTCGGCGGTGTTCAAGCTACGCCCATAATAAGGAAAACTATTACACCCGGGTTCAAAAACAATAACTGTATACTGCGCTAGCAACAACTCCTGAAAAGCACATCTTGTGATAAGCGACAATACGTGACAAGAAACGCAGTAGAAGAATATTCGTTCATGGCTGAAATTGCTTTTGGAGAGCAATTCGTTTTTGTATTGCTCTATAGTGCACGCTCGCAAATAAGCCCAAAAACTATTACGGTTGTGTTCTTTAGATATTAAATTGCGATTCGACTGGCTGATTTCTTCACTCTGACTAATCCATGATGAGTTGGGAAAACCAAGACGATGGACAAAAATATATACACACACCACTGGTTCTGTACGTCTGTTCACTGCCCATTGTCTTGGTTTGCGCTGTACCTCATGCCATGGATCACAGATACCGACTTGCATTAGGCTCCTGTGGATGGAAGTAAAGTTACAATATGCCTTATAATAAATATAGACCGTAATACAAGAGTTCTTTATTTCAGAATGGAATAGTCATTCTCCTAAACGCAGCAGATACATTTTCATTAATAAGTTGTATTCCCTTGTAAGGTTTAATGCCGCATTCGATTTATGCGAATAATATGAAGGGGTAAATCTATATCTGTTCGGAAACTGGGCCACAGCTTTACCGCCTACCAGAACACGTTCATTATTTTCTCGACTAGATCCCCCATTCTACACAAATATCAACTTCGTTTTCATTCCTGGCTCTAAACTCTTTTGTTCTAAGGCAATATGAAGTCACCTTAATTAAAAGGGTGCAGTCTATCCTGTTGTCGAACAGGGTTTCCTTCTGTATTGTGCTGTTTCAGGCCATCAATTAAGGCAAATATTTCTTGTTGTCATTTTGTCTCCAATTAGAAGTACGGTTTCGCGAATTTTTTTATCCTTATATTTATTTCGTTTCGGTGGTTGTTGCTTGTGTAGTCGATCGTACGCTTCGCTATTGGATAGGATCAATAGGAGATAGCAGCGTTCCTTTTGAAACGGGGTGGCGGCAGTTGCCACCATGCTTGGCTTTTTATTATTTCTGTAACGGTGTTACAAATTATTAATTAAATTGTCATTTGCTATAAAAACATTTTATTCCTACATTCTGCTTTATGGCCCCCAATATTCTAATCGCTTTCTGCTAACATCCACCCAAGATTCACTCACATGACCTTAGTTATCTCTAAACCGTAGGGACTCAGGAATAGTGGCTGTGCCTGCATCGACATCTGGATAGACAGCATAACCTTTGGGTATAAGATGTTCAATTGTTTCTACCGATTTACCACACACTGAACATGTGCCATCTTAACGGTTACAATTCTTTTTGTAGCTGCGTATTCTAAGACACCTTGATCTAGATTCAAAGAGTAGGACACTGCCTCTTCAGTTATTATAGAACGATTTCTTCTTAATATCCTTTTCTAATTCCGATTTAGTCCTACATTGTGCTTCGTTTCTATTGAATAAATCCAGTTTTTAGGCTCTGCGTTTTTCTCTATGGTTTAAAGCCTTTCATTTTTCCGTCCTTGTGTCCTGCATACTTACTGGTTAGTCTCCCAGTTCTTTTCCGCCTTTGAGTCAAGGCTCTTTCTGTATAAATATTTAAATTTTTTACCAGCCCACCTTTTACCGTGCAGTTTCTTCAGGTGTTCTTCATACAAGATTTTGCTCTGAGATCCCCTGTTTCAAACCATGCTCAGCCCATATCCCCCTGCACTGCTTCGTTTCTGGCTTTCCCGTGGGGACCTAGTGTTAACCTTTCAACCGCTCTCTGATTTATTTCTAGCCTCGATGTATTTCTCCATTTAGGCACAAAACCGATTTCCTGAAAGGAAGCCCTGACACCATTATTCCTTGACAAATACTTCTCAGTACTTCAAACTTGCTGTACCCTCAAAATGCTCCATGTATCATTATCCTAATATCTCTTCGTCCTTCCGCCTTAAAAGACTGTCCGTGCCTTTGCACGTATATCTCTCCTTCGTTTACCCACACTCCGAAGCACTGGTATTCGGCCACTCTGGGTATTTCATGGCATTGTATTGTAAGTACCTGATCAGTTTAAGCGTTGAAAATCATCAGAACTGAGCTAACTGCGCTAGACCTAAAGCCTAGAGCGCCTCCTTCTTCTCCACAAGAGTTAACCAGAGTTTGCAAATTTTACCGGCTATTTACTACAAGTACATTATTGTACGCCTACATTAAAACGGGGAGCCGTTTCTCTCCTACCTTCACGCCTAATCTGAACGACACGTTATAGCTTACATTACTTTCTTGTAGCCATCTTGACATATTTTTCATATAAAGCATGAACAGCAGCGTTGATAGAAGGCAACCTTTTCTTAATCTTTTGCGTACCTCGACAGTTGTGCTTCTTATTCCTTCGTACGTAATTTCAACTTTATTATCTCGGCATATTTCTTGCAGGAAATCGATTATCTCATGACCGATACCTTTATCCTTTGATATGTACCTCAGAAGTTCTCTGTTATGTTGTCATATGCCCACTTAAGTCTCAGAAGGCTAAATACCGAGGTGTGTTTTCCTCCCTAGCTGTCTCCATGGGTTGGAACGTCCGATCAGGCTATCATGTAAGCGCCTACCACTTTTGGACTCATTCGGATGTTCTACGGGTAGGTTATTACTTTCTACTCAATACTTCCTTTCAAAATTTCGTCGCCTGCATTGCTAGCCTATAAATAACAGATATTATTGCATTCAGTGTGAAGGATTTTACGAGGATCTTATCTTCTTTCCCCCAAGAAATTAAATTCATTTTACTCTGTAGCGCGCTCTCAGCGATTCCTTTATTTCTTATGATTGTTCCAATGCTTTTAACAACGTTACCTTGCTTTTTGTCCAGTTCTATTAATATGCTTGATTGGAATTTCTACTATTACCGAGGACGTCCAGTTAGGAATATTTCCTTTCGCCGTTTCCCCTTTAAGACTGGTCAGTTTCGAGGTGCTTTCTGAAATGATGTCCTCTGTCGCTCCCACATTTGGGGAGATTAGCGGATCATCATTCCTAATTGATTCAGCTGTAAGCGAGATAATGTGGTTCGCAGCATCGCCTCCCTCTAAACTTTTTCTCTCGGCATCTTGATTCCGGTCCTGAATTATTTCATCTTTTACCAAGCCAGCTTATATGGGTCTACCATTTTCTTGCCCACCTTTAGTTGCGTATTTAATTTATCATGGAAGACAGTTGGGCTAGTTGGTGTGAATTCGTTAATGACTGCGACATTGCAACTAGCGTGGAAACACAAGGACAGCGACACAGGAAACCGACAGGACAGCACGCTAGGTTTTTTACTTCAACTGACGTTTTAATGCACACATAACAGATTTTTACACTTCTATTCGGCGCATGCTCAGGAGACTGTACCCCCGCCCCCTTCACTTTATCACGAAGCAGGTTGTCAAGCAAACAGTAAAGATTTAAACCAAATTGACGCGCAAGTTTTTTGACAGATAGATTAACTCTTTTCTCGTGAGGGCTACTGAAGGTGTGCTTACGCACTTGTCCCCTGCCTTATCAATGCAAAATGCTTCAAATATCTCCCTATCACCCTGCCTATGAAGCCGCCTCAGCACTCTCGTGTGGCTAAAGAGTGGAACGCATTTTTCTTCATTTCCGCCTGTTGTTTTGACTTTGCATTTGCGGCAATGTGCGGCCAAATGGCCACCCGCCATCAGAGCTGCGACTGTAGTCCGGTGTTTTCGTAGCCTTTCGTTCAGGCACTGGCCTGTTTTGCCAATATAACATTTACCACAGGTCAGTGGGATGAGATACACCACACCGATGGTGCAGTTCACAAACCGCCTGGCGTGTTTTGTTGCGCAGGGTTTTGCCTGGTAAGCATTGTTGACCATTCGGCACATCCTGGACAGCTTTTGTGGGGCAGTCAAAACGACACGGATGCCGCACTTTCCCGCGGCCTTTTTGAGGCGATGGGACAAGTTGTGCATGTAGGGCACAGGCACCGGACGTCCCCCCGGGCCGTCATTGCAGCAGCCTGCTGTCTTGCGTGCTGTCCTGTCGGTTTCCTGTGTCGCTGTCCTTGTGTTTCCACGCTAGTTGCAATGTCGCAGTCATTAACGTATTTAATTTCAGCCATGTAGCGATCAGTGGACTGCTTTATTTTAAGCTGGATGAGGACATGTACTTTCAGCTTATTTTGTCGGTGAGATTCCCATTTCTCGTCTACTTACTCTTCAGATAACTACGCCTTCCGTTTAACGAGAGCCATCTAGGAGCAGTTGGGGAAGTCTTCAGAGAAGAGATAAGAGCAGAATTAAAAGCGACCGGTGATATTGATTCTGTGTGGTAATTAATTTGCCCCGCGTTTCTGAATCAAATATAAACGAAGTTGAATTATCGTGTTTTGTTCATTTTTTTTTTCCGAGCATTAACAACACGCATACCATTTACCATCTTCCCTGGGTGTGCTTTAATTATAAGAATGTATTCTGAACTGTTTTTGGGGTCAACACTGGGTTTTGGTACACCACGCATCGGTTGCCCTCTCCTGTGTAAGACACTAATCTGAACGAAGGCAGTGCAGATCCAGTTGAAATGACGACGCTGTTTAGCGCGACAGATGTAACGGGACCAGTCGATTCGTGTGACCGTTGTACAAGCACAGGTGCGACTCTTTGCTGTTGCGCACACAGTTGCGGAATGTGGGATAAAATTTGTGCGCCCTGAGATCCACCGTAGGGAAGTACTGGCGCGAAAGCTCAGACTGCTCCGGTTCCAGGGACATCAAATATCCCAGTAATCACAAACTGTTCGGACATCGGGTACGAGATTCCGAATAGATTTGCCCGTGTTGCGCTCTCGAGACCCGGCGACCGCGTGATCTGCTGCGCAGCTACATTTTTTTCTGGCCCCAGTCAGAGGTATTTTTTGAACGGAAATAAATCGGTGATTTCATGCAGCTTGCGGGTGTGCTACCGATTGGGCAATGCTATGGCTGGCGAACCCCTTACTTTTTAGGGAACGGCCTTCAATTCTTTGAGCGCAGTAAAGATAAAAGAACATAATCTGTGGCTGTTCGATTGCAAATAATGAAATTGTGCTCAGCCTCAATAATTGGCTTTCGTTAATGCTTACAGTAAGCGAAAGATTCTCACAGCACAGTACATCAGTATGCGGCCGAGTAGGAATTCAAGATCCATACAGAGCTGCCTATTTGTATGTAATGAACACTCAGGAGGGACCACCTCGTGTGACAGATCACTCTTACCGTAATTCACTCTCCCGAAATCTTTCAGAAATTCTTCCGACGCAAAGTCATACTTACCTATGATATAATTTAAGCCGCTGGCCTATTTTCCACCCTAAAATGGGTGTTCAGATTGAGAGATTCAAGAATGTGCGATTATAGCCTTTCTATAACTTGGAATAAAATCTTCGCCGTATCTTAATCTACAGAACACCAGACAAACCGGATACTCCCACCCCATTTCTCTGACCCCGTACTTTGCAAAGATTAACTTATTTCAGCGCTCTTTCTTTGCGCAAACCATCAATGACTGGAACAGCTTACCAGCTTCGGGTGTACGGTCTCTTGACCTGATAAGTGACCAATGTAAGTTTGTTTTTTAGCTTGTTTTGTTAGTTTTTTATTCTCTTTCCATGTTATTTCCCGCGGCTCGTGTTCCGTTTGCACTTTGGTTTTATTGCTCGATTTGTTATTTCTTTCTGTATACACTCCTGCTTGGGCCTCACGGCCTGCAATATAAATAAATAAATAAATAAATAAATAAATAAATAAATAAATAAATAAATAAATAAATAAATAAATAAATAAATAAATAAATAAATAAATAAATAAATAAATAAATAAATAAATAAATAAATTCTGATTGTTTTATTCTCACACTCGTGGTTGCCTAATTAAACCTGCCTTTTTTTCTCTTTTGTTGCACACAACTTCGTCACTCCTTCTGCAGTTATTTATCTGGTATTACGCGTTCATTCCAAAGGTTTATATCGGTTTTCAATATTTGCGTAGGTACTTTAATCTCTGCTTTATACCAGGCAACTTCAGCTAACACCGAAGAGAAGTGAAAGGAAAAAAAAATTTCAAATGCGCTTGAGTTAATAATTACGCTCTTTCACAAACCAAAAGCGTTTCTGTATGTCGGGTCTGTACACTGTAAAAGAAGTGAGCGTCCCACGTGTTAGTCTGGGTAAGTAGGAAGGACAGCAATCTTCGACAACAGCAGTTAGGCTTTCAGTGACTTATTTCAATCCTCTCCCATTTTTTAATAGTTAAGTTTGTCTTGCTCAAAAGACACGTTTTATCTTCAAAGATTCGCCATCCAGGGAGACACGTTGCGATCACTGAATGCTTCGGATCTCACGATCTTGCTCGGAAGCACAGCTTAGAAGACAAAGAAAATTCGAGGCAGTGGGAAGAAATCAGCCATTCATTCACGCGTGTATAATGTCCACCCCAGTAATTCGATATATTGCGTTTTATATTTCTTTTGCTTCAACACAAATGAAAATAAAGGGGCGCTGAACCGTCGTGTTTAGTTCATGCTGCTTTTTTCTCGAAGAAACTAAAGCACACAAATTCAAATATAGATGCCGTCCCCTGGAAATTGAAGCCCTCGTGCAAGATTTCAAATGCGAGACTTTGACTTCCATCGATACGGATTATTCTTTTTTTTCCGGCTGGCTCACCGTTCATGCTCAGATTCCTCTCTTTGCCTCGAAGCCCCCACTCCCGCCTCTGCTTCATTACTTCATTTACGTTTTACGGCAGGTCCTAAATCCGATCCACTATTTTGCTCTCCGACCGTCTTGGGTTTCCCTCCCATCTCCTTGGCGCCGATGAAGGAGGAGTATAATAAAAGAGATGAGAGTTAAATGCTCCTCGAAAAATCCCGAGCAATTTTTCGTCACTGTGCGCACACAACTTTTTCTGGGACCCTTGTACTCACCGTTTGCCTTTCATTTTGCTTTGTTGTGGTGCTGTTCAGTTGGTGCTAGGGACGCCAGCAATTTCCAAATACTTGCGGTTTAGCCGATAAACGTGGTCATGAAGGAGTAAACCGAAAGAAAGCGATTGATGCATGCCGGTTAATCCTCCTTTGGCCTAAGAAAGTGACCAACTTAAGAGAGCGGACAGCATGGTTCAAGGTCATCTCTGATCTTTGTGTAGTAGCCGAGTGCTTTAAAGGCTATGTTTGTACCACTTAAATACATTCGTGATCTGAAGGCCCCTTCTGCAGCGCCTCTGCTTTTTATGCAACAAGTGAAAGGTTTTAAAGGAAAGTGAAGCATGCCATTGGGGTGAAATTGCCCAAGGGGGAAATAAAAGCATCTCCAGCATTGCAAAATTTATGCATCAGCCCCGTAACTGTATAGGTATTTCAATCAGCAGTAAACATTTTCCTAACTGAGGACGGGCCACATTAAGTTTCTTAAACTTCAAAGCATTTTTGAAAAAAGTGGATGTTGCGGAAATATTCGCTACTTTGAAAGATATTTTACTTGTCCACTTTCTTTGCTTAATCTGAGTTTAATAAACATGGGAGACCGCTGTTCTCAGAAAGCATTAAAATTTCAAGCTATTCTTACAAATGACCGTGCTTAGTCTGCGCTTGTTTAACGTGTAAAAATACCGTCGTATGCCGTTTGCCCTGTCAAGGAGAAAAAAAAGCACTTTTTGCTATGCGGGCAGGGCACTGTTCGTCTGTTGCTTCTCGCCCTGGCTAACACACACACACACACACATATATAAAGCACTATATATATATATATATATATATATATATATATATATATATATATATATATATATATATATATATATATATATATATATATATATCTCGCCCACAAATTGGAAAACAGGTATCCTTTTGTCGCCAAAACCCCAGACAAAGCGGGACATGTATTTATGATCAAGATGAACCGTGCATGTGCATGGTTACCTGAGCTAGGCGATCATTTCTGTCCCTTGGCTGTCATTACCTTTTCCAACGCTTAACATAATTGTAAATTCAAAAGTTACATAACGACGACTCAAGAAAGATTCTCTTCATTTGCAATTTTATTCGCCACTGTTGCCTAATGGTAATAAACAGAAAAGCAACAAACACTAAAAAAACTCTAGCAGCTTGTTCCGCCTCCGCAGAGCAGTAATAATTACGGCTGCACTCTACGGCTGTGTGGCCTCCCATCTTGCGTTCTCGGGGTCTCTCGTCAAACTGTCGAGGAGAATTCGCTCCCTTTTGATATGCAGACAGGCGACGTTTCTTGAATCCCTCTCCACTAAAGCCCTGTTTCTTTTGTCCCGACCTTCTTTGTAAATCCAGCCGCCTTTTCAGATCCGCGCTTATCGTATAAGCGGAGGAACGGCCGTCCCGAATCAGCTGACTCTCTACGATTTGGAGTTTCGCTGCGCGCGGCTGATAAGAAACGGAAGGCTTCGCCGAGCTCCTCCCCGTGAGAAGCTCTCGAAAGCGCACTTCTTTCTTTCAACAACAAATTCGCCCCTTCATATGCAAAGCCGGAATTTGTCACTCTAAAACTACAAATCTTCCCGTCCTTCTTTATTTTTTATGTGACATCGCGGACTCGGGCGCCTCTTACTCTTACTTAAATCTGAGTTTAAGTTCCACTGTGGTCTTCTAAGCTCGGAGTACAAAGAAGCAAGAACGTGTGTAATGAAACCTATATGCTGCTGCTTTCCTTAGCAGTGAGGTGCTTGTATAGTTGCTGAACTTAGCAAAGCGGAATAAAAAAACAGGGACAAGAAGAAGAAGCAGACAGGACAAACGTTTGATCAGCTAGTTCTTTACTCGGGAAAAAACACATATATACATATACACAGAGGGCGGGAACAAATTACAAACCAAGCAATGATTCGGCTTTATCAGAAGTGTGTTAAGCGTGAACAGGCATCAAGGTAAGCCATTTCCTTGCATGATAAGGTCAGGGAAGGAGTGCTGATACATTTTTCAGCTTTCTTTACAATGCAATATGCCTCTATAATTTCTCTGTCAGGCCTCTTTTTTACTTTACCGCACGTGTGTGTGGCATTGAACTGCGGCTCATTTGCTTTACATTTTTTACATGACTTGCAGTGTTCTGCTAGGTGCCCATTCGTTGCTACAGCTTGCACAGCACGACGGTGTTCCCTCAACCTATCGTTCAGGTACCTGCCTGTCTGGCCAATGTACGACTTCTTGCACGAGAGCGGAATCTCGTAGACCACCGCTGTGACGCATGTTGTGAAACGGGTGGCATGCTTCGTTGTGCACCCAGGATGGTCATTCACCTCGTTGACAGCTCGACACATTTGTGAGAGCTTATCGGGCGCTAAAAACACGACGGATGCCCCGCACTTCTCGGCCACTTTTTTAAGCCGGTGCGGCACGTTGTGTATATAGGGGATCACCGCCGGATGCCTAGTCTGGGGAGCCTTTTCTTTTCGCTTCCCAGAGTTTAGCTTCTTCACTAGGCTTTCCACCACAGAAGCGATGATTTCTTGTGGGAAACCAGCCCTTTTCAGGGGCTGTGACTGCATCTGCACACTGGCCGAGACTTAGCCACATATTTATCGTTTACTTCACTTTTGGCTCAGATTTTAAGCACAGCTACACTTTGCGCTACGATTACAATCTAGTTAGATGAGAGCAGATTACAGGAGGAAAAGATAGGAATGACTGAATCAATAGCAAACACAGTTTTGACTATACAGCAAACAAGGGAATGGAAGGAGGAGCCTTGTATGAGGTACATGACTGAAGCCAACAGTCACCGCAACCCAATAGCATAGGGAGTTTTTGTTGTTGCCTATTTTTTCCGCTTTTATTATTCTCCCATTGAATAAAAGCTACAGATTAAAAAAAACATCCCCTACGCTCCTGGGCTTCGGAGACTGTTGGCTTCCGTCCTCTTTTGACAATAGGTATTCCTCAGTAATTTTCCAGACGCTCCCCATCTCGCGTTGCGCAAACGTTTACTCAAGTAGCCCAAAGTTCACAAAGGTTCAGCTAGGCGTAGCGTACCTTGACTGATCGCTTTTGTTACCTGCACGGCTGCGGTCAAAACCAATAGAACAACCTTGTTGCATGAGCAAAAAAAAAAAAAACACCACAATTATTGTGCCCGCCTGTTTTCAGTTTTTTTTTACATCTTCCACCTAGGGGCCTCTCTATAGCTTCTTCATTGCCGCAACGCTTCTTCTGAAGCGCGCAAGGCTACCACTCGTGCTGCTGGCTACCAGGCTCTCCATTTCCGGATTCTTCCTTTGTGCAAGTTTTTCCACGAGGGTTCCCGTTTCACGGAAGATGAAGGCTGGCCTGCCTCTAATCCTTTCTGTTCGTTTCCTATGGTTCCGGCTGCACGCTGCTGCATCGGCGTTTCTCATCCCGCCGTACCAATTTCCTTAGCGTTTCCCGACCGTCGCTTCCTTTGGCAGCTATTTTCCCTTCGTAACGTTAACCCTGACTACTTTTGCCTTCTCTTCCTGGCAGTTGAGCGTTCCTGAAGCTTATAGCGCCGGTCTTTTTCCTGATGACTGCGCAGTGTGCAAGCGTTATGGCTGCAACAATGATGAGCCTTGCGGCTCTGTCAGCCAAACAAGGCAACCCGAACAGCATGGCTCTGCTCTTCGCTTATTGAAGACTTTTGTTTTGCTCAATTCATTATGGCCCGCTGAAGCGTGCCTTGTTGCCCCTTGCACCGTGATGCGCGTTGGTTGCGTTAGTTACCAGGCTCGACCTCAACGAACGTACTGAGGACTCCATGCTCCTCTGTTACTGTACAAATATACTGCCAATAAATACGCATGTTTAGAAAATATAATATGATATGTTAACGCAGTGATACAAAGATTAAGAATAATGTTTATGTATATATGTAACTATGCACCGCCCTTGCAAAAGACTGTCCAAGCTGCATGGTTTACTTCTGACTCGTATACTGGGGCCCTCACGTTTTTCCTAAAGATCGAAAGATCCTCAAACGATAGGGAAAGGGTTCTCTTTCTTTTACAAAGATTTAAAGATTGAAGTACAACCTAGGTGTTCCGCTATACGACTGAGAAACAAACCGTGAAACCTGATTACTTTTGGATTGCTCGTTATGCATGTATGCATATAAGTATGCATGTAAGTATGCATGTGCTGCGCGCACTTTGATGGTCATCGTAGATAAGTGCGCTGGATATATTTCAACCAGGTGTGGTTATTTAGTAATAATAATGACCCTTGAAAACTCCTAATAATAACTCCTAGAGTAATAACAATTATCCCATAATAACCCTTAATTCCACCGAAACTGCACATTTCAAAACGCATTGAAACAAAACACTCTGATGCACACGCCCTCCTTCATGGAGATTTCAACTATACTGGCATAAGTTGGTATACTCCTGATCACTGTATTCTTAGACAGGAGGAATACCGAGAGTTTTTGGATGTGTGAATAAATTTTAACCTTGTCTAATTAGTAATGCAGCCTACACGCTTCGCCGGAGATGCTGCTAACATTCTTAACCACAGATTAAGTAGCCACCACGGCAGCCTCAAACCTTTTGCATATCTCCGGCAAATGCGAAATCACAAAATCACTCATGCGTATTTTATTTTCAGTATAATTTTAAGGAACCTCAAAAAATGCAATCACTCGTTACAGAAGGGGAAACTATGAGGCGGTCTGCAGGAAACCGGAAGAATTTTCCCAATCATTTTAGCACTCATTTCAAGAAGAAAGCATCCACGAAAACTAGTCAATGTGTAAACTTAAAAGGGACGAGCTCGTTAACAATCATGTTCTCAAATGCATCATTCATGCGAAACTACAGAAATCATGGCTCAGCTAGTCTCTGGGAACTATATTTTAAACAAGTTTGCGGCGTAGTAGCAAACATATAAGAAATATCTGTGCTGAGAAAAAAATTACGGTGCTGAGAAGACAGCTTGTCGCAGAAAAAAAAATGCTCAACATTCAATTTGTCAAACCTACCTGCCTCATCTGCCTAGAGATAACCCTACTAAATCTGACAGCTCTTAAACCTTCTATCTATGCGTTGTTCCTCTCGCTGATGGTTTCCGGCGTTCTATTTATGGTTCTGAGTGTGTTAACATATTTACTTCCGCCTGCATATCTGATTAACTAGAGACCATTGATACCCCTTCCCCCCCCCCTCCCCCCGTTCTCCAAAGAGCCAATAGCCAAACAACTCTAATGCTAGCCATCACTTTCTCTAAAACCAGCATATCAGGTTTTATATATAAAAAAACCTCATCAACTTCCAGCTTTGAAGAAATCAACACAGAGGTGCTAAGAAACATTACCCATACTTCTGCCCAAGCGTTTATGCCTCCTGTTCTTGTAGTGTCTTTCTATAGGTTTTATGTGGAGCACTGGAAGGTGGACAAGTACACAAGTATGTGCACAAGTAGGGTAACAAAGATTAATCACTTAATTAGCGCTCCATATCAGTCACCAGCATACCTTGAAAACTCATGGAAGCCGAAATTTACTTTATAGCGGTGCAGGTTCTTGACTTAAACAAATGATTTCAATCATCGCAGCCCGCATTTCACTCCTGTGAATTGAAAAAGCCATTTTCTCTCTTAACCTGCATGTCAACCTGGATGCTAGCTTCCAAACTAAGGCAATTTTCCTGGACTTTGCGAAGCCATTTGACATATCCGCTTATTTCTGAAACTTTTTCGCTAAGACATGCATTCTGACATTCTCGCATGATCAAAAGATTGGGTTTTATGGGGCTTAATATCCCAAAGAGACACAGGCTCTGAGGCTCAATGTAGTCGAGGGCTCCGGAAATTTCGACGACCTTGGGTTCTTTAAAGTGCTCTTACATCGAATAGTACGCGGGCATTTAGCATTTCGTCTCCATTGAAATGCGACCGCCCCGGCCGGGACCGATCCGGCATATATTGGGTCAGCAGCCGTACACCTTAACAACTGAGCCACTGCGGCGGCCATGGACAAAAGAGGTGCTAACTCACCACTTCCAGTAAGTCGTCATCAACAAACAAATGTCTAACTTTTTACCACTCCCCTCACGTGTACCCCAGGGACGTGTTCTTTGCGCCACTTTTGTGTTTAATTTTGGTTGACGATCGGTCTGAGAAATCAGATTGTCATATTTGGATGTTTGCGGTTGATTGTGTTACTCACAGAGCTATCACTGCCCACTTTAAGCAACATTCCTTTCAAGTTAACTTAACTCAAGTACAAAACTGGTGCAACTAGTGGCTATTGACATGTAGCACAAGTAAACCCAAATATATATCCATTGCCGTTTTCTCTCCTCTCGGAGTGCACCATCTCTAACACTCCTATTGACCTTGTCCAGTCATAAAAATTTTTTTTGTTTGTCTTTGTCATCATATTTCGTGGATAACGCATATTTCATACATCACATCATCGGGAACGACACACTTGGATTTTTAAAGCGCCATCTCTACTCTGCCCCTCAACACGTGAAGCTTCTCGCATACAAATCACTAGTTTGATTAAAATTAGAATGCGTGTCTCCCTTCTCTTCACCGAAAAAAGCATATCTGTGTAACACAATTGAAGCAGTTCAGGAACGCGCGACTAAATTCATTCATATTTCGCCTACCATTTCCTGGGAAGCACAAGTTGATTCTCTAAGGAGCCACCGTCAACACCGACGTTAATCCGCAAACATCCATTCGCTCTGCCGGCATTGGTCTCCGTGAATCTGAAGGCGGCTTTGAGATTAACTGCAAGCTTTGAAGCGAATCCCAATTGAGTTTTCTCTGTCTTGTCATTTGACAGTTCCCTGTATAGACTAGATGGCGCAAATCTCTTTTGCGGCTCGCGACCTGAATGCTCACTTTTGTTCTTTGTGCTTTATTTATTATCTTTTGCTGCTTGAGCAAAGTGTCAGCAATCAGAACATACTCTATAAATACCGTTTTTATTTAGTTCTCGTTCCGCGGCAGCTGAACGGAGCAGTGAGGAGAAATTCATGCTGTTATGATTCGTGGTGAAAGTTATTCTCAGGCCTCCTGGTGATATTTTGGCTCTTCTCGCGCAGAAAAATACGCATTTATCGCCAAAGAGTTCGGGTTTAAGGTCTTCCCCCGTGTATTCGGTTTTTCACGTCGTTACCCAAAAGGACAGCCTACCACCGCTTTGTGCTGACAGGAGATGTATTGCAGCAACTGGGACCGGCGCACAGAATTGGTCTGGACGCATGCATTTTACTTGCGGAAGCGGCCCGCGCTGGCGACTGAAGCATCTCGTTTTATTTTATTTTCTAGAATATAATGGTTTAGTTTCTGGTGAGTGTGTTCTCATTTTTATTTAGAGCACCAGACCCCATTCATAGACGCCAGCGCCTATTGATCCTCAGCGTTCCTTCAAGCGCAGGCTAATTTCTGTATGAAATTTGTGTTGTTTTCTCAGCTTTATGGCATTTCGTTCCCGAGTATCTTGGGACAAAAAAAAAAGACGGGCCATATGCAAAAATAAAAGGAAAGAGCTGAATACGAAACAGTACAATCTAGCCAGAGAAGGAGAAAATTTTTTACTGTGTTGAGAGACGGAGAGGTCGGACGCTTTAAAACGTCCCTGTTTTGCTAGCCTACACTAGTAGCGAGGGCAGGAAAGAAAGGTTGAATTACTTGTGAGATAACGCTTGCCTTGTGAACTGACGTGCAGAGGGTGGAAATAGAAAAGTAAAGCTACCAGGCGCTACCTTAAGGGTTAACAAAGCCTTGCAAAAACGAAAACTGGCTTGAGGCAACTGTGAAAGATAGAAAAATGAGTGTTTGGTCCGGCAGGAACCAGTGAGAGGCGTCAGTAAGAAGGGGGAGGAGCTATCTGGCGCGGCTTACCCAATGACGTTACAGAGCCATCAGAGCCAATCGCAGCTCTCGCGAGAGGAGGGCGCGCGCAATGTGGGGCTTCACTGAAGCAGCAGTAGCAGGGATGTCGGGCCGGAAAAGTACGTCGATGAACAAAGCGCATCCCGGATCCTTTCTTCCGCACGGTTCAGAAAGCTTGGGATCGCAGACTTCTGTGGGTGTTACATCCGACGGGCGCGTAGCTAACACTCTGCGTGTGCTAGGAAAGATGAAAACAGAGTTTGAGGTGATGTTGCGTGGACATGTGTGATCTTTGTAACGTTGTGGTTGGATTGAACGTCCTTTCGCCTGTGTCTGAGTGCTCTGTCGACTATAAGCCTTCTGGAGAGTGCAGTGTCAGCGACGACTGACGGTGATAGGTATCCCAACGTTTCTTCTTGCAGAGCTGTTCAGTTTTTGGTAACCTGTGTGGTACAATTACTGAAACGTTCATGCAATTAGGCTTTGGCACAGGTTCTGTCGGCCTTATACAACCTAGTCTTTTTGTTTGTTTCATGTGTAAAGGTAAAAAATCAACGGCTTTATTAAAAACAAAAGGAACAGCTAGTAGCAACTTACACGTTTTAGAGCCTTGAATCATTCAATAGGCAATTTCATTTCACCAGTGCTGATTTTATTCGCTATATTATAAACAGATTGAAACGGGAGAAGGGCAGAGGCATACTTTGTGCGACCGATTTTTACAAGGCACCATTCTCTTCGTTTGTAAACCACTACTTCCATAAAGTTCGTACTTCTATGCAGGCCTGAAACCTTTCTAATGCCTTAGAAACCTTCAAAAGGATGACTCAAGACTTTTTTGCTTCTTAGATACGCGTGATTGCAAAGCTTGAGTTCATGAAGGACCAATAATTTTTATTACCAGAGCCTGTGTGTAGTATACCTAATTTGGAAGTGATTTCTGTTTACCTCTGCTTGATATTTAGAATTGTTCATTTATCTATACATTAAATGATGCATGCCGATGTTTTTAACACGAGAGCGCTAAGGTTTATAACCGGTTTTCGCATAATCGCAGTAACGTAAAGCTGATTATAACAGTGTAGCCGGGTATAGTGATATGAGCATTGATTACGAGCACTATAGTTGTAAGACTGAGACATTAGTTCCTACTTTATTTGCTTTTTGTAACATCAGTTCTATTGCTCGTTTGTCTGGCCGTCGCGCCTTCAGTTGCTTCGACCACATAACGTTACGTTTAGCGCATTGCACATCAAGTCTCAGAGTCCATGGAGTTAGTGTTGAGCTGATAATAGGACCAAACTTGCGGAAATGTCGATAACAGTCAGTTTATAGTTTTTTCAGGCTCGTGCCATCAGGAACAGACGAATCCATACTCGCGCAACGAAAGGGGAGACGGGATCCAGCTCCTATAGGCCATTCAGAGTGTTTGTACACGCTCAACAATCGCGTGGGCAACCACTTTTATTCAACCATCACACTATAAGCTATTCTCCAGCGCTGCTTCTCTACAAGTTTGTCAAATGTCCCGTGCCCCAGTCTCTAGCGTTACAAAACATCTTTGGCGAAACGTCACTGGTCACGACACGCACCGAGCGAGCGTCTGCACGTAACAAGCTATGTACACCTCTCAGTGAACAGCCTTCATGGTCCGGACAGGCGATAATACAAAGATTTAAAAAAAAATGAATGTAAACACCTCAGAATGTGAGTGTGCGTTTCTGGAGTTTCCAGGTAAATCGAGCTCCAACGGCGCTAACGCAGTTTCATTTCGGTCGTCATTCATGTGATAAGCGGTATTTCTGGCCGCGCATCTACCTTGAAACACGAAAAAGCCAGTAGGCAGTAAGGAAGGAGCAGCTTATTATCAAGGGTTTCGCACTGACTGCATTTCCGCGCGTTAGGAACAACATCGCGGCACAGAGATAAACGGCACAGGCGAGAACCGATGGCTTCCGCTGCTTATATCTCCGCTTACAAACGATAATAGCAAGTTTGTTCCTGCGCACATAATCAGTTCTACGCACACAGCTCTACTTGGAGTGGTTAATGAGACCAAATTACTAAGAAAAAATCATGTAGACATACCGTAAGTGGACGATGAAGTTGGATTCAATGAAAACGTAATCACGTAATCTCCCGAGAGAACACGCTGACGACACCGACACATCTGCGCACAGAGTTGTTTGCAAGCCTTGTTATTTTCCGCCTTCTCGCGGTAAAATGGGTAAAACGCGAAACAGAAACCCATTTCCGGGTCGTATCTTTACCGCTTGCACTCTTGCCGTGTGTAGCTTGAACTGGTATCCAAAACCACAGAAGACAATTGGTTTAAAGCTTAAATTAACCACTCGCGCTTTAAAACCGTTTTTCTTTTCGCGAAAATAAAAAGGAAACCTTACTGTTTTGGCACAAGTGCCGCATCTCCGATCGAATAGTATGTGGCACACGTATTTTTTTGCATGTGTTCGTGTTTACAAAAGTGGTATGTACCACATCAGTGTGCCATCGCCTCCGAAGGAATACGCGTAGAGGTGAAATAAAAAAAAATACTGAGTTGAGTTTTTGATGGTTGCGTCGCAGCATTTCTTCACGTGAATGCCAACTGCAAGGGCACAAATGGCAGATGTTAATGTTTTGGCAAAGGATTACTGTGCCAAAACCGGGTATCGCGTACTTTAGGAAAGGGATGTTTTTAGCTTGCCGTCTATAGACAGTTATTGGCGCCGGACTGGTCACAATCCTTCTCTCGCATGTGTAATGAGCACCTCATTTCCCTTCCCTTGCCCAACGTGTCAGGCGGCAGCTGATTTCATCGTAAGAGGCTTGCAGGCAAGGCTAACCCAACCAAAGCAACCCAAGTACCAACCTTGGCAGTACCTGCCATAGAAGAGCAGTGGCGCATCTAAGCTTGACCAATGCAGCACTGCGGTAGGAATGGTAGGACGACTCCCAGGGAGCTATGAACACCTATCCGAAAACTTCCATCCGGGAACAGTGATCTGAACACCATAACCGAAGGGAAAAACAAACTGCTACCGCACCTAATTTGCATTTGCCCTAAAAACTGCTATCGACATTAACTGACATTTTCTTTCATTGTGCGTTTGATTTTTTCACTTTGGCTTTGTCGCCGCCATGTACTTCAGACCATAATTTTTTCGGCAGGCCACATCGAAGTCGAATGTCGAAGACGTTGAGTGGATTCAAAGTGGCGTGTTTGCTGGGCGTTTCAAAGACAACGATTTATAATCATCCTCCAAGGGCGTCCGTGTCTACCTAGCGCCAGCGATCATGGCAATTGCATGAATCCTGCATTTTTTTTTTCGCGCCGAGTTGTCGGCGGCATAACGCAGAGGTGAAAGTAAAAATCTCTAAAAGACGTCTGCCATAACACTCGCTTTGGCCAGCCGGCATAAGGTTCACTTTTTCCTCGTGCCAGCTACAGCACTGACTCACTTTGCCTTACGGGTAAATTATTCTCAACGGCATTGGAGATAAGCAGGAGAAACCTAATGTTACAACAACGCATGGTCATATGCCTACGAAAAAATGAGCTCAGCGCGACCAGTCCGGCGCCAATAGCTGCCTGTAGACAGTGAGCCGAGACCATTCCCTGTCTAGAGGATGCACACCCCGTTTTTCTACACAAACCCTAATCTGTGTGACCTTGCAAGTGATGAAAATTGTAGGCCCGCATACTTCGATAAGATTTCTTGAGTGTTTTCAACGATTGCTGGTCTTGTTCTCCCGCTTCCCGCAATTAGCGGAATTTCATGGCTGTAGTGCCCGCATGTGTTCAGTTCGCGGGCCTAAATTTTTGCAAAAAAGATACTTTTTTCGAGTACCGTACGCGCCAAGTATATAGCACCAACGAGCCGAGTGCCCAGCCTGTGAACTGATGTAGGTGCTGACGCATCAATGTTTTTATTTTCGGCGTCTTTGGAATATATAATTTTTCCTACGATTTTCTAGCATTTGTTTTGTCTCAAAACCAGCAATGTAAACATTCTCCAGGCTTCTGGAACAAACAAGCCCCGTGATATTTTTATACAGACAAAGCAGCCATCTTCATATCTTCGCTATGATATTTTTCCTTCTCTGCAGTCGGTCTGCCAGCGAAAATACATATTAGGAGATTACATTGGCTGCTATAGATTAAACCAAGTCTACGCACATTCTTTATGATGTCAAGCGCCGGCGGTCTGCCACGTGCTCTACATCGAGTTTGAGTTTGGTGGGAGAAGTTCTGAATAATTAATTTATTACTTAGCGGATTTGGGGGGAACGGCATGCTAACACTATATGAATAAGGGTTAGCAGCTAGCATCAGTCATGGCGCACCAAACCAGTAAGCTGCCCAATGGGAGCAAATATAAAGAGTAAGTACTAAAGCGAAAATATTCGGGATGGCATTGCTTTCTCAATTGCATGTTCGAGGCAAAGGTAAAATAAAAATAATGCATATTCGTTACATTTAGATAGGAGGCACAGTGTAAAGTTTCATGAGTACACATTGACAGCGGGCTCTATGCAGAAAATACGATACCTTGATTGAGGAAATCTTAATTGACTGTACCCGCGCGGAATCCATGATGTGTATGCTACTATGCCATGTAAGCTAGCTTAACTAATTGTAGGCCACCGGATCTAACCATCGCTTCTCTAGTGGCATCATGAATAAATAGTGAAATATAATGTAATTATTCTCCGAGACCACCTCTGTGAACATAGTGGTCGGGTAGATTATAGGCCGAGGAAGTTGCGGTTATTTTTATTTCCACTGCCTGTATAAAGCACCTTGAACGAGCGCAACAACACTCGGTGTTTTAAATGAATTTCAATACACCTTACTTACCACCTTGTGTCTTAATGGGAGAACTTTTAGCCTCGGAAATTAAAGTTTCGAGAGCCATCAGAAGAAGCGCGTGCAAAGGTTTCCTAGCACTATACTTTCCGATTTTCTATGAGCTCTTGCCTGAAAGCTCTGTGGCCTCTTCCTCAATAAATTAATTAGACGTCCCGCAAACGGCCTCTCTGTTTTGCACTTAGGATTTCACATTACTGCTGGTAATTTTTTATTCTTAGCAGAAGCCCTGCGAGACTCAGATGAGGCGTGCAGAGCACGAGAGCTAAATATACATATCGAAACGATTGAGCTCACCGCGAAGTCGAGAAAATTATGTTACCCTCGAGAAAATTAACGGTGAAGCAAAATTTACAGCACCAACGAATTTGATTCTTTTTTTTCTTGAATGTATTTTCAATTATGCCTGACTCATTTACGCCACCGGAATCGCCGCTTCCGGGCACTCCATTAATAGCCGGCTGTGACCTGAGCAGCCGCATATTAGCAAGACACTAGCGCCCTCGTCATTACGGTTTCTGCATGCAAGTCAAACTCGGATCGCAGAGTAGCTGGAAATAAAAATGTTGGCGCACACAAAAATTTAAAAACAGCGCCCAATGAGCTAATTTGCTTCTAATTGGCGGAAACCTCGGAAAACACATTTGTCACTAAGGTCATTAGCCATCTCGGGCCACGGTTCCTCTTTCTCTGTTCTCGTGGAGTACATCCGTGGAGAGAGAGTTTCTTTTAATAATGTTTTAAACCGATTAAACTTCGCTCGCTCGGTTTAAGAACCCGGAGGTGGTCGTCGGCCGCAACGAAGAAACATTAACCAAGCGATGCTATAAACCAACGAAATTTGTCAGGCCCTCAGCATTTCTCTCTGTCTGTTTATGGTTTTGTAGAAATGTGAGGCGTTTGTAAGTGAGAGATAATGCTTTTACGCCTCAACAACAAACAAAAAAACACTATGCCCATAGTTCGGCAGAAGAAGGGAACATTCCGCATTGTAAGAATAATTCCTGAACGTTCGGGAAAGTTCCGGATGATTCCGGATAGTGCTATGACATACCACCTCCAACCTAAATGTGCACACGCTTGTTGTCTTTCGGATTTCAACCAGTAACGAACTTTTAACAAACTCGAATATGCGCAGAACCGGGCACCCCACTTAAGCTATTTTGGTCTTTCTACTTTAAAATACACTTTTTTCATACAAAAGTGCTTTCACTAAAGTGCATCAAGCTCTTAATTTAGACTAAACATCGCTATTATCCCGAGTGCCCTTCCTTAGCATGAAGTGCCGCCTAACTCCGCTGAATATTCCAGGGTCAAACAGGAACAGCCTGCTTACTGTATTCGCCACTCAAATTCGATTCACTTGAACATAATTTAAAATTCTTTTCATTAAAACTGAAACCGTCCACAATAAAACCCGTAATTTCTTTAAATTTGGTAGAATTAGCTAGAGTAACTGCAGCTAACTTAACTAGAATATGTGGGCTGCACTTTAAATAAGAGCCGACCCGGTGGATATTCGATTAGCAGGCCTTTTTCAGGGTATGGACATAAATCAGCTACATAGGTATGCAGCTTTCATGGCAGTCACCCATGGTCGTCTGGAATAAATAAGCTGGTTCATTGTTTCCGACGTACTGGCTTTTCCAAAATATATAATGGAACGCTGGCATCCCCAACTACGGAACGGCTGAGCTTAGATACACAGGTTCGAAATACTCGAGACGTCTAGAGCCAGAGCCGGGAACTGGAAGAGTCATTTTGCTTGGAAGCGCGCACGCCTCTCCTAATGTGTGAGCATTTGAGGCCGTTGTTAGGAAGAGTGCGTGGGTGTTGTTCTCTAAAACATTGTGGCAGGTGCCAAGGTAGAAAAAGAAAAGGCCCCCCTCTGCTTTAATAGAGAATAGAAGGTGTGGAGGCATTGGGTCGTAAATTGGAGAAAGAGAAATCCGAAACAGTACAGAGGGAAAGAAGGTTCGAGGGGAGGTGGAAGAGAGGGTGGGAGGTGACGGGTGGCGGATGAAGCCGAGCTTTAATAAATGTCTCACTCTTGGACATATGTTGCACAAAGACGACATATGCACGCTGATCAGCAACACAAACATAAAAAGGCTCACAACTAAAGCATTTCTCCTGCATCAATCGCACTGATTTTCTGTACTTATTTTTTTATGTACAGCCGGTCAAATCTTTAGCTGGCGTGCGCAACGGCCGCCTTTTCTACGCTCCTGCGCTTTGTGACGAAGAAAACTTGGGGAAAGCACCATATTAAGCAGGGGTTTTGTGAGCCTCTGCTTAGACTTGATATCTTTGAAAGTTTTCGCCGTCATAAGCTGCAGGAGCACGGAAAACGCGGCCGTCGCGCACGCCAGCTAAAGATTTGGCCGGCTGTACTTAAGCTTGTCACAGAAACACATGCACCATAGCGAAAGATAACGGCATCTTTTCTCCTAAATAAAAGGCTGACTATGAAAAGTTCAATTTATACAAGCGTTGCAAAATGTCCACTCGAAAGGATAATGCGCCCCATATTTTTTTTTTCCTCGAGCAATTTTTCATAAAAAATTTATGAACGCCTCACGAAGCACCGATGCCTATCTGCTGGGCAATTAAACGCTTTGATGAGACCTTTGCCAGCGCATAGACTTTTATGACAGGAAAAAACAGCCTTGCCTATCTTACGTGTACCAGATCGTTTATTCTAGCGTAATTATTATGCTTTCGAAGATCAGATGACCCTCTCTTGTTTCTTAAATCTTGATCTCAATTTTTAATTGCCAGGAAAAAGATGAATGTAGCGGTTCCGAGCCAGAACCCCATGGGGCTTGTAAAAGTACAGTCGAGCAAATTTTGGCAATGCGCTCTTTTCCTCTCAGGCTATCCGTCACGATGAGAGTCGTTATCACGGAGAATATTGTACTTTGGTTCTTCACCTCCACTTCATAACCGTAGTATTCTCCTAAACCAGCTTCCTAAAGCGTCCCAGTATACAAATGAAGCACGAAATGCAGCGCAAACCGTACTATAGGGCTCGACACAATTTTCAGCGCACAGTATATGGCAGTGAATCAGTTGGCGGAGCAATGCGAGCTTAAAGCTGCTCGAATGTTTTGAGCTTTATTTGAAGGCGCATTATTTTCTTCAAAGCGTAATTCTCAGTTCTCTGCAGAGGCTTTGCACAAAATATGTGGCGAATAGTATGTGAATGCCTACTGGTGTTGGTTTTCCGCTGCTTACGAATTCGATCATGCGTTTGTGTTAGGCGGGTCAGGCACCGATGCCATGATGATGCGCGTTCTGTGCGATGGAGGCGAAAATGCACGCACATACATATGATGTTTTACTTTGTGAACGTTGGTGGGTTCATTGCAATAACTCCTTTTGAAAGAGCGAGAAAAGAAGGGGCTTCCTTTGTGGGCGCACCCTGGTATCCCAGGCACAAGATGCGAGAGGGGGGACGTGCATCGAACGAAACACTACGTTTTTCGCATTTATTTCCTGATGAGTGGTGTTACTGTCTGAAAGCTATATTTAACATTTCAGCCCTTCTTCACCTGTGTGGATGCAGTGCTTGGAAACACCACGCTGGAAGCACAGCGAATGGAGAAATTGTCTTGTGCATATCGGGAAGACGCCCGTATTAATGGAGAAGAGGAAACTACTAGGCGCCTAGCGAAGCAGAATACTACGTATTCGGCAATATGTTGCAGGGCCAAATTTGCGTCGACACATTGCAAAAATCGCTCGCAGTTGTGAATAACTGTATCGCGCTCGCTGGGCGCTAGCGAAGAATTTTTCTCGAAGACTGCAACAACCCACTACTTGCGAAAGTTTCCGTTTCTATAACTACGGGGAGGGTGGCAGGTAGGAAACAGACCGGCGCGATCTCGGTCAGAATCCTACATCACAAATCCATCACCGTGTGCACGAATGACAAAGCAGGTCGTAGGACTCAACGCAGGTCGTAGGACTCATGGTGACGCCCATAATGTCATCAAACTGATTGTTTATGATAACATTTGTAGGCACGAAACAAGCACAGAGAAAAAGAGGGCATCGGACACGCGCCGTTCTCACAACTGGTTTATTGCCAAGGACGCTGTTGCTTAAATACGAAAGAGCAACGAAACAACAAAAAGTAATAGTAATTTGTTCAAGTTCTAAAATAAAACAAAATAAAGTCTTCAAGGGTATCGTATATGTTTTTTAGTGACGGCGTGCTGATGCAATTACCACACGAGGTGATGTGAAAAGCTTCCATCACCTCTCTGGTATGTTGTTACGGGCGACGAAACAGGACATGGGTTTTCTCAAAGACAGGGCGGCAATTTTCGAATTTGGGGCCCTGCTAAGCCACTCAAGATGGACTATCATTTTCATGGTCTCTTAGACTAATGTTGAGACAACGCCCGGTCGGGCTTATGTATACAGGTCCGCCTATAAAGTTCGCATCTAAAAATTTCTCCATGAGCGGCCTCTCACTAGCCTAGCTTTACAGCCTCAGGCGTTCCTTGTTTACCGTGGATATCTTCCTCCACTTAGTAACCTTATCATTTTTCTGTAGACCACAGAACTTAAAAATCCAGCGTAAAAGCGCACTACCGTTTTTAAAATGACTTGCAAAGCACAAATGCGCTAAGAGCTCAGCTGGCGGAGCAATGCTGCCCAGGTCTTCCCGAACGTTTGGTGTTCCCTCTTTCATGGTTGAGAGAGCGGTGTGATAGGCGTGTCACTGTGGCATCTGTACCACTCTGTCTGGATAGTAAGGTAAAACTAATTTTAATACATGTCCGCTCACATAACATTAACGCAGCGCCTTCACTAGCTCGGAAGATTTCTGAAGGAACATTAATGAGAAGTGTACACAGAACGTACTATCGAGACGGAAAAAAACTCGAACAACGCGGCGCCTAAGCGCTCAGCTCTTCGAATTTTCTTTCATCCCGTGTTTATCTTGGTGGTAAGAAAACTACATTAGAGTAGTCTTGGCGTGTGCATCATGGATGGCTCTAGGATGGTGCTGCAGGTTCCGCGCGTTGAAGCAGCAGCTGCGGAAGGCCATCACCGCTGGCGCTCTGTTAAAGGTCAAAAGCTGAGGCTTCATACATACCTCGGGTTTTTCAGCTTTGCTAATAAAGTAGCGCTTTCGGCCCCCCCACAAAACAAAAAAAGAACCTTAGCTGCCGCCGCACGCACCCGCTTTTTTCAAAGTCTGTGAGAAGAAAGTCTCACAGAAGAAAAACTGAAACGTATAAACAAGCATGACGCATGGCTCGAGACGAACGCAACACCGGCAAGTTAAGCGAACCAGGCAGTTTGTATGCTGCATGCACGCACTGAGAGAGCGGTCATTCTCGACGCGAAATTCATGACAACCGAGGGCAGCGCTCCAAGGCACCACGCGCCATTCACGGTCGTTTGCACGTTATAATCTGTACGATAAAGCTCCTATTTATGCACCTCGCTCTCCGAGCGACACAGACGCACTGCTCCCTTCAAACACGCGAGCGAGGAGAGCTATTCATTGCTGGAATATTACTATGAATAGAAATGAGATATTTGAGACAAGAAACTTGATCATGGAGAGAATGAGCACGAGGGCATCGATTTCTCGTTGGTGCTGCCACCAAATCGTGTCGTCGTCTTCGAGTCGCACAATGCCTTGTGACGTAGGGGAGGTTCTTTGTCTGTGCCGATAATAGAAAGTATTCGTATTGCCTTCTGGCCGCACGAAGTGTAGACTCCATTATTTTGAATTTTATAATTTAGCTCACTGCAGCATGAAACCGATGGTTTTCGCATCACAATATCTTATTGGGCATTTCATTATCTTATTATCCTCTCCGGTATTATTAGCCAGCGCTAAGAACGGTTATAGACAAGACGAGCGTTCCAGAGGACAACAGCGATAATAGTTGTCTGTGTCCTTTAAAGGTTTCTTTTTTTTTTCTGAGCGCGTTGCCAAAGTTCTCTTTTTCAACATTATGCTTCAAGGTTTGTCCAAGAACGGTACTTTTTAAGGTTTAATTTTCTTTTGTTTCTGCCATTATTATTATTCAGAGCGGCCGCCAGTGATGTTAGGCCTGATACGCAGAAAGACATGGCATTCGTTGGCTTCATTAATAGAACCTGAGATTTCTAATGAAATAAAAAAAAACACAAAATAGTCATGAAGGTTACATCTGCAGTATTTTTTCACCGGAAGAAGAACGTAAATGTTTGTAGATTTTTCAGGTTAACTTTTTGTAGCAGACTGAAAATAAATCCATAAGTTTTAGCTTTACTTTTCTGGTGGAGAAGCTTAGTTGATCGACCTAAGTCAACACGCACGAAGACGTAAAACCAGCTCAACCTCGCATTTTATGAAAACAGCGTTACTGTTATTTTGTTTCCCTTTCCATTAGCAGTCTGGCGCTATTTATTGAACATTCATGGATAGTTTTATGATGGTAATGAAACGTTCAAGGATAATCTAAAGACGCGAAAAATATTTTAAAGCATCTCGTTCAAGCACTGATCAGTGATTTGTTTTTCATACGTTGAGCAAATGTAATGCCAAGGAATTGACAGAACACAGTATTTGAATCTCTTGATTTTTTGTGGCATACCTTGCATGCATAAGACTAAATGCTCGTTCATAAAGTTTGCTTATAATGAACTGCCCACTACAACCTATCCGAAGAAAATTTATGGCCGGTGTGTTGCGCTGACGTGATGGTGACAATGCCACAAGGCGACGAGCCAGCTGCTACCACACACCATCAACCTCCCAACCCTTCACCCTATGCTAATATTCTGTCTTATGTGAAGCCAACGCAAAAGTATGAAATTAATTGTTATCACTGGCAAATCCAACTACTTTCGTAGAATTGTTGCATCAGCTTTCTTATCACCTATATTTTCCTTCTTTTCTTTAAAGAGGCACGCTCTTTTTAAGCGGGCACATCGGCAGTGCTAAGTGTCCTTCAGTGTATATAATCGCATCATTTCTGGCCCCAAGAAAAGCAGCAAGCAATCGAAATGCGCTGTGGGACCCGAAGTGTCTTGGTTTCCTCTTCTTTCTGCCTAACATGAGTCAAAAAGAATAGCAGGCTGGCATACAGACCACAAAGAATTGTCAATATCTCGTAATAATGATTGGCTGAAGAATCTAAACCGTTTGGTGTGCACAATTAAACAGTGATCAGTCCTACTATAAAGTAGGCAAAAGAAAGAAGAAATTAGTCACCGGCATCCACACAAGGACAGGCATACGCCTAGAAAGAAAAGCGATACAGTGTCAACAGAAACTCAGTAAAAAAAAAAAAGAAAAATTAGCCCTGGTCATGGGTTCGAATCCGGGACCAGCACTTCACTGCTCCATCAAAGATACGAACCTACCCGTCTTTTGTTTTATTTCCAGAAAAGAAAACAAATTTGCTTGCATGTGCTGTTTTGTTTTTGGCCTAAAATAAGAGGTCTATAACAACTGTAGGGATTACAAACGAGATTTTGTTCTTTAGACTAACTCGTTTTCGTAATTTATGTGGAACTGTTGCGCAGTTTTCCTTGAAGTTTCATAGCGAAAACTTTTTTATTAAACGAATCCGGCTTAACCCTAAGTAGACTCCGCCAGGGCCGTTGGTGGCTGAAAAGTGCGACCTTTCGGATAAGTTAACGGCTCCCGGAACCCCCACCATATTTGCTGCTCTGTCGGACGCGGTTCTGGCTTAGCAAAAAGACAGAACGCAGAACACAGAGGCGGGCAGAGTAATCCCCTACCGGACCAGAACGTTAACGAAGCTCCGCTCTCTATGGGCAACGGTCACACCGCTCGACGTCAGCAGTAGGATCAAGGCGAGCTCAATCCATTAAGGTCGGGACAATGCTCGCGTTGACCGGCAGCGGCGGCAATTAAACGTTGACCCGCACGTAACCTAAGTTGTAGAGCCAGCGTACCCGGAAGGGGGTCTCTTTCTGGCAGGCGCCGTGAACGGAAGAGACAACTTATTGACCATCGCGGCCTCCATCAGGACAGAGAGCCCAGCTGCGGGTGAAATCATAGCCGCAGCTCTAGTCATGAAGTACCACGACAGGGTGGGCAGGGAAGTTCACGTCGTTACCGAATCGCAACAGGTCCGCGAGAAATTTACCAAAGGGCAAACTGCGCTCCTCAAGGATCAAATTCTTGGCCCAAATCTGGAAGAATGCCATCAAATCGCATGGACGCCGGGCCCAGCGGGACTAGAGAAGAAGGATGGTTCAGTTTATGGGGCCACTGAGCCACCGCGGCGGGGCTAGAGAAGAAGGACGAACTCCTCAGCTCGAGCGCTAATCAACCGAGCAGGAAAATACGAATCGTTCGATCAATCCTCGACCGTCACCTTCGTGCCCCTGCCATTTAATTACATATAATGCCTCGAGATACATCGCCTTAACCGCCAAATTTGCCCTCCCCCTCTGAAAGAGCTCAGCACTAAAGACGCCGTCGCTCTAAAAATTATTCAAGCACATTGCCAAGCCTACACAGACAGAGAATGATGCAGCCACTGGCGTCTGCCCCTGGTGCGCCGACACACGTCCTCCAATAGTCCGCAACTTGCGCGAGCGCAAACCTTAACACTTAAAGACGCCTAGCACATCATTCTGAGTAGTGGGAGACACAGCTGTTCGGCGACAGCCTGGCGGGAAAAGAAGCACTAATGCAGGTAGTTCGTCAAGCAGACATGGCCAGTGGAGTCCTGGAATGAGGGAGCCACCTCTCCACTACTCAACCACTCAAACGAGATCAATTATCTCCTCACTTCCAAAAAAAGATTGTTTTCTTCCACCGGTATAAAGCACGTCCACGCTGCACCAGTTTGAGCACTTTTTGCCACGCGCCGTCAGAAATTGTTAACTTGTTCAGTGCCCCTCACGCTCCGGTTGATTCTATACTTCCTCTCCAAGCAACATGTGTAACACCTAACAAAGACGCTGTAATGCTAATTAATACGGACAAGCACTATTGTAGAGTGTGATTACTACGTGAAATGACGTCAGTGAGAGCTGTACTCCATTCGCATTCTCTCCTTATCTTCAAAAACAAATAAATACTACACACATTTCAGCCCATCTGAGTCAAAATTATCACCATTTCAATCCGCTCATTTCACTTTTAGCCTGAGCTTCATCTCTGCTACCTATTGAGTGATGGCTGTAATCGCGGCCATGGCTAAACGCTCGCCCCAGCCTACTCGTTGCCCATTAACAGTGGGACACCAATTGGCGCGTTATAAAAGCAAAATGAAATATTTCAATTACTTGCGGTCAGTGTGTTTCACTACCCAAAATTATTTCAAGCGCATTGTTGGTCCTGTTCGAAACCTGCTCCTCTTATTCATTTCATTCAAAGTCGATTTCAAATCGATAATAAACTGGACCCGGCTAGCAGAACAAGTAAGGTGCGATGTCAGTGAAAGCGTTCGGCCTTTCTATTTTTTTTTTGTCCTTTCTTTTGAAAGTCAGCTTCGTGCCATTTTCAAGAATAATCTATTTTGAACGTTTTCATGCCTGCAGCTTCATAAGAACTTTTGGCTAATGATGCCGGTGGATTTCAAGTCATTATTTGTCTTCCGACGTTATTTTTTTTTTGTTTAGGTCTAAAGGTAGCAAAAGTTGAACGTGATGTTTCCATACTGTTCCCCAACCATCTGGGGTCCCGCTGACTGCTTGCAATTACTTTTGCTCTTCATCGCAGTTCTCTGCTTCCTTCCTGATTTCAACAGGCTTTGTCAAAGTCTGCGGGAGCGGTTATGCGGCTAATATTTTCGTTTTACTACAGCTTCTTGATCATTTTTATTGACCTTCCGTTCACATAAGAAGTTTTTTTTCACCTTGCTTACTTTTTGTGTTTCCGCTACCGCGTTCAGTCTAGAAGCTCTCGATAAGCACCCAACTTTCCCCGTGCTTGCCTTGTGCTACGCTGCACTAGCTGTTGCTTCTTACCATCCATAACTTACCGTTTCGTACGAGCGTATATTAATCCTCCAAACGGCTCCATTCCTCTTGTTCGTTTGTTCCGCAAATCCTTTGAGCACCCTCAAGAGCTCACTACCCCTAGTCGCTTTCCCGTTCCATCTGTCTGCGGCTGTGGTGGATGGGCGGTTCGATGAACTTCCTCGCTTCATCTGGTCATCGAAGTGACCACACAGGGAGAATCCGCCGCTGGCTTTCTCCAGCCGCTTTGCCTGCTCTTTTCGGCGTGTCGGCGCCTGTTACGCCTGTTAAAGCCAGCTAGAACGGCCTTCGCCCACTGACTTTGTTGTACACAGTTTTTATCTTTTTCCTTGCGTTGGGTGTTTTCTATTCTAACTGTGGCGGCAACTTCGCATTGCTTGCAGCCTGATAAGGGACACCAAAATTAGGCTGCCTTCTTTTGCAGCTGCTCAAGGTCGTCTTGTTTTCGGGAAGTGCCTGTGTGACGGGCCCTCACGTTACCCGTTTTGACACCCAAACTCTGACGCTCCGCAGGCAGCCAAGCAGAAACAAGCGGAAGAGGGCAGTAGAGACCGGGGAGCCGAACGAAGCGCGAAGGTATTGTAAAAGGGAGAGAAGAGAGAAAGACGCTCTATTTGTAGCTTATATACGACGCAGAATGTAAGTGCCTGCTTGATAATGGAGTAAAGACTGGATAAAAAGTGCATCGGTATACTTTAATGCGCCCCTGGTGGGTATGTTGCGCTATTACATACGACCTTTTCGGCGGACATTTTTTTATTTAAATTCAAAACAGGGAATTTTCATGTTTTCATGCGTACTCAGGCCTTAAAAAGAAAATAAATTAACTAGCAGATGTTATTTTTTTTTTTTGCTGGAAAGCATGAAGTACGAAAAACGAATACCACTAAAGCGGCAGAATCTCCTTCCCCCTGAATATCGTACTCAGGCCTTAAAATTCTAATAAGTTAACTAGCAGATATATATTTTTTGTTGGAAAGCACGAAGTACGAAGAACGAATACCACTAAAGTGGCAGACTGGCCTTCCCTCGGAATTGTGTACTCAGGCCTTAAAATGCCAATAAGTTAACTAACAGATATTTTTTTTTTAGCTGGAAAGCACGGAGTACAAAGAACGAAATATCACTGAAGTGGCAGGATGGCCTGAAAAAGTTACAGCGAAATTACATTATTTGGTAACTAAACAGTGAAATTATCGTGAAATCATCTCTTTCAAGGATGCGTTTTAAGGTAAGAATAATGAAGGATAATAAAACTACTGCTGCCCAAATCTACCTGCATGTAAAGAGTGGTGGATGCAGTACCACCCTTACTGTTTGATAACGGTCTACTACCTTCGCTAGTTACCATAAAATAGCACCCTATTCGCGAATTCAGTGATGCTATACTCACCAGAAAAAAATAGACCAATGCTTCATATAACACACATTTAGAAAAAGTTTTCAGTTCCTACATACGCACATTTTTATATAGTTAAGCATAACATGCTCTCGGGTCAGTTGGTTTCTATTTTGTAAAGGCATGATGATTATCTTTGAGAGTGCCCACAATTAGAAGACCGCCATGGCTCCCGTCCTCTCTTCTAAGCATCCTTGACCACAATTCATTATGCTTTTCAAAATGTGCACATACCGTCTCAATGGACTTAGAGGTTTCCAAATTATTCTTTTATGTCGAGAGCTGCTAAGCTGCTGTGCATATGTTTCACGTCGTTGTAATAGTAGTAGCAGTAGTCGGCTCAAATTGAGGGTGGTTGTCATGGGAACCTCTAGGAGGGTGGCTACCGTAGAAGTATGGCGAAGGAACGTAGCACGGACCATCTGCAACAGCTCCAAAAGTATGTGTGAAAAATCAAAAGTAGCGCTCTATGAATGTACAGGTACGAAGTCTCTGTCAAGTATTTACGTCAGTATATCATTAACTATCAATACCTATAGAGCTGTGGTTGAATCTGACGTTAGACGGGGTAGCCGACCCATAAGATTTTTTTTTTCCGAGAAATATACATGGCGATGCGAAAAAAATAGCTTGCTGCTGCACATGCAAAACATCCTCTATATATCGTATACTGCACGTGCGGGCAACAAACTAGGCTCCGTAAGTGTCATCCCCAATACGAAGTCGTTCTGCTGTTGAATCACTATATCGTTTCCCTTTTATTTTTCAACCACTTTGCAGCTCAAGACAAAAAGCGTGCTGCTCCAGCTAACTCAATCTATCAGTGCCCCCTCCCCCCCCTTCCCCACCGATTCCCAACAAAACAATCTCTTACCCAGCCAACCCTTTTTTCCTTGCAACCTCCCTTGGGGCGTTATCTCTGTTGCTCTGTAATTATTTCTGTGTAAAACAATGGTCCAAACTGCATGGAAGGCGACTGTGTTGATTTTATTTTTGCATTGAGTGCGTATTTCTGGACACTCAGTAATTAACTATGCAATTATTACAATAAAAATTGAGCGGCATATATTGTTTGAGGATGCATGGCAAGTACACAACTGGATGAGCAACATGACGCCAGGAAAGGCTTTACCAAAGCACTTTAATTAAGTACTCCAAACTATAACCAGGGTTCGAACAAAGCGGCTAACTAAATAAGTTGCAGAAGAGTGAGCCAACGGCAGACTGCGAGCGAGAGCAAGACAAGAATGGGAAACTTCGTAGCCATGACAGGCGCTTAATTTTTTATTTCCTTTCCTCTGCTATTCTTATACGTAGACACACACAATTTCTTTTCAACGTCGGCGCTTTTCTGTGAGGCAGCTTAGCTCTCTCTTTAATCAATCTTTTCCTTTCCATGTATTCCTTCTGTCAGGCTCTCTTGTGCGGGCAGACTTCATTAATTTTCCTGTGTCGTATTAGCCGAGGAGCTGCTACCAAATCCAGAAAAGTTTTGCTGCCTGCAGGAGAGTAAAATAGAAAGCCTCCTTACCGCCTGCGTCTTATTAGAGAGTAGGTTTGTGAGCTGTGATTTCTGTTGTGCTGATTTTTATGTTTTGGATTAAAAATTTCAGATGGGCGGGTCAGGATTCGGGCGGAGAGCTTCTCTATCGTGGTATGCTAGAGAGTGACCATGCTTGAGAAATCTCGACCGCCTCTGTCAGCTTGCACCTTCCACCGCAACACATTGTCTCGCGATATTCTTTAAGAGCTACTCTGAGGTCGAAAGTACACCTGAGCAGAGAAAAGTCAGAAACATCACAATCAGCTACATGGTAGCAATATTCAGCATCCTTTGACATTTTCTAGTCCGTGCTTTTAGTCACGAAGATGCGATATGCTTTTTTACCAAGTCAAGCTACCTTCTGAAGTAAGGTTCATAAGCTCTGGCGATTTCTAAGTGGTCAGCGTAGTGCGTTGAAAGCGGGCAAGCAGTAGTGAGCGTTCAAATTGATGGTACATTTTTCTGATCTGTAATAAAAGCATTTACACAAAAACCTTAGAGTTATTTAAAACAAGTGAAGTAGGCAGAAAAGTTGTATTCACCTGTCTTATTTTCCAAAGTACCACTCTTGTCGGACCTTTATAAAGTTTCTTTTCTCGGTGTTATTCTGAAAATGGCGGCAACGGAACATAACGGGTGAAAAGAACCTCAATAGTACAGTTTCTAAGTGCACACAAAATGCGAAGAAAAGCAAATAAAATAATCCCGACCTCTTACTGAATAAAAATATTAGTACGAAAATTTGCAAGCAGAAGGCAGCAACCTTGCTTGCATTGCCGTTTTGGCGTTCGTCCCCTAAGCACTCCGGCAATGCTCCCTCGGCTCTGGTGCTTGAGCTTCCTCCGCCACACAGCGTTCTGCAGGAGTGCAAAGTGACCGTGCGAACATTAAGCAAAGTGCCCGCGCTCTTTGGGTCACTTAGGGCCCTCATGTTCTGTAATTCCAGGAGCCATTCTCTCTCTTATGTTATAAGAGTTCGCTTAGTGACCTCTATTATCACACGGGGTTCCCAGTTGCTAACTGCTCTCCTCTGTTTTTCGCAAAGCAGCGCCTGCACTCTACGCACTGAAGCCGTTCGAGCGGCTGCCTTTTTTAGACTACAGTTTGCACACCGCATTCCACGCTGACCTCGTGTTTTTGTTCTCTCCTGTCTTCGTTGCATCAGCCGGAATTGAGCCTTTTAAGACCGTTCTGTTCAGGCATCACGGGAAACATTGCTTTTAGCGCGATAGCGTGAGGGGCCCCGTGTCGCAGAAAAGCCGGTGTCGTCGTCGGCGTCGTTAGCCGTGAGCGAAAAATCCCAGAAGCATTAACGAATAAAACTCTTTCGGGTCGTAGCTTGGATTAGTGTACAAGGTTTTAAGTGATCCCGTGTATTGTCAGGACGTCATGTGGTAAGGTTCTCGTTGGTATGGAAGTGCAGCGGCTACCGTGCACGCCGGGTGCCACTACAAGTTTCGAAGCATACACGGGAAGGGGGGGGGGGGGGGGGGGGGGGGTAGGAGAAGGAAAGCCAGACAAACTCGACAGACTGTTCCTTCAACCAGTTCCCTTCGCACACTCGCGCGCTGGCTCCATGATGCAAAGCATGCGTGAGTGCCCCGGCCATGTTCCAATTTCTACTTCCATTGCTCATGTGCATCCTTGCGCCCGAAGAATAGCACTCCACGCTCGAGTGTGATGCCTCAACACCCGCACACCTCTCACTCTGGGGTTGAGGTTAAAAAAAATTGCCGACGCGTACGTTCCAAGAAGGCAGTTACGGTCACCACGTGTCAAAGCGATATTGAGCGACAGCTGTTAACGCGATATGCTGTGGTTGAGCATATGAGCGCGACCTCTTATCTGTGTAGCTATATGGCGGTCTGTTCACTATCCCTTATTCGTTCGGTCGAAGAGCCGTCGACATTGTAGTTGCAGTTGCCGGCACCGCGCGTCGGAAAGAAAGCCTATCATGCTAACCTTGCCGCAGAATGTTCCAGATGGTATAATACGACTCAGCGCTTCGAGCAGCATAAACCTATAGTGAGGTTAGACACCTTGCGGTAGGAATTCGAACCGGCGACCTATAATCGGGGCTGCGGGTGTCCACCGAGATATATGAGAGTTATTGCAACTCCCTTTCCTAACATCAAATTTCCGTTGATGGTCTCAGCTGCCTAAGTTCCATAAACACAACACAACCTTCATTACGGCACCTCACCTCTACCTCTCTCTAGCTCCAAACGAACGCATACCCCAACCCCTGGCGCATGAAGCACATCGACCCAGATTACGACGGACAACATGTGTGTGACCAGTGCAGTGAACGTGTAGACTTGACCCATATGCTGTGTGGTTGTGCATCAAGTGACGCCTACGCCCAGAACAAGGAACATTGGGACAAAGTACTAAAGAGTGCTTCACTTCACGACCAGCTTCGGGCTGTCCAGGAGGCCCGCGCGGCGGCGGAGAGCTTCGGGCTCTCTGTGCCTACGTGGGAGCTGCCCTCTACACCTGGCGCCTAGCCGAGTGTCCTTCAGGACCCCTACTGTGGGAAATAAAGTTTTACCACCACCACCACCTCTACCTCTCTCAGTTCTTTAACTCCCACCTACCTCCTTTTTCTTACGGCGGTGTTCGGGTGTCCAACGAGATGTAAGAGAATTACTCAGTTTCCTCTCCTCAAAAATGCGTTGTGTTCAAAGCTGTTTGCAACGGCAAAGGGTCGCGCTGAACTGGTGATGGCGTTCCGTGGACTCCGTGGCAGCGCTGCAACAAGCTGTCGCGTTCCACTCATAGAGGCGAATTGCTGAGAGAAGGTTTCATCACCTCAGAAGTGAAGCTGCAAGACTGACGGAAGTTTGGTGGAGCAACAACCTGAAATAGAGTGTTGCTAGCTCGAGGAAGCCTAAGCAACAAGAGCGCAGCAAGGGTGGACTTGTAGTGATGGGTGGGGCTTCTGTCCCTGCCAGCATCTCGAATTTGCTTGACAAGGATCCGAAATTCGTTCTTGTGAGCTCACAACGCTACTTGCGTTGTACTCAAGCTCACCTGGTCACCTCAGCTGAGGTGCTTGATTGCATTCTTTAGTTATGCCAAGGAGGGCACCTCAAAGGCCATATTGATAGCCTCTCACCATCCAACTCTATAGTGCAACACCGACGCTTCGTTGCTCTTTTGGGGACAAAGCATGCTTTAAAGTGCTGAATCACTTGAAGATCTAGATCACGAAACTCACTTTACCATTACGCCTTGGGTGCGCTTAAGCTTCCCTTGAAATACGCAATAAAAATTTTGAATTGGTATCATACAGCTGCAGCTGCTAACCTCCCGTTCCCAGGACTTCGCTTCGTAGTGTTGCATATCTAGAGGGTGGTTCACATGGAAGCCACTCGCAAGGTGGCTACCGTGGAAAGAGGAAGCTATGACAAAAGCGCACGATTGCGCAGTCGGGGTGTGGTTACCGGAAGAAGGAGGGATTGGGCGAGAGCAGAGGTATACGGTAAGCACCTCGCGCCTGGAACGGCATGCTGGATAGGAGCGCATTTCGAAGAGCAAGTGTGTGTTGAAAACGAAACGGTGCTCTATAAGTATGTATATATGCATGTTGCTCTCAAATTCTTTACCTCGATTATCGCGAAATGAAATTACCTCGATAATTATTGCTGAATTTCGCATACACACTACGCAACCATTGGGTAACCAATGGTTACCGTAACCGTTCTCTAGTAAACACACACCCTGCCAGAGCTTTTTCTTTCAGCGGTTTGATGTCAGTGGACGTCAATGCAAAGCGAGGGGCTGAAATTAATTCTGAACCATCTACAACAGCTAAGCTAGCAGTAGTAGACGCGTCCTTACTAATTTATGCTGCACACACAAAGTGAATGTTTGACGAGGCGGACGGCGCCTACTCTGCCGTTGGGCAGCGGCGAGGCGCGCGGCGCGCACACCAGCTTCGGGCTATGGCGTCACTCCGCGCATGCACACAGCTGGCGCAACGGTGGTGCCATGGCTCAACACGCAGCCACGCTGACATCGCGAAGCGGCTGGCGTAGTGTAGATATCGCTACAAAAACGCCCTTGCGTTCCTAACAAGCAAGCTTGTAAATGGTGGTTGCCTGGAGAGGAATCTTTGCACTGTCGCTAACCTTTATTATTTCGTTGCGCCTCATTCACTACATCATAAACCGCGGAGGTTAGTCAAACCGATCAGGTGACGGGCTTCATTCACCAACGAGACAAGTGCCTTATTTTATCAGCATCGCATAAGTTAATCTCATAGTCATGTCAGCTGCAGCTGCCTGTAGACTAACCGGGCAGTGGGGGAGATAGCATGAGACTAAAAGCAGAGCGACCTGTCTGAGCCGATATAAAGTTGTACAATAGAGCTAAAATTTCATTTCGCTTGCGTCAGCATACCAATTGTCGCAAAAAGTGTCCAGCGTTGAGCACCCGAGTCCTCAATTAACAGGCGTCAAAGTGGAGAGAGGCAAGTTTCAGGGAAGAGGAGGAAGAGGAAGGCTGTTTCCATGTAAAACTTTCAGGTACAGCCGGCCAAATCTTTAGCTGGCGTGCGTGACGGCCGCGTTTTCTGGCCTCCTGTAGCTTATGACGGAGCAAACTTTCGAAAATATCAAATTTAAGCACAGGCTCACTAAGCCCGTGCTTAATATTGAGCTTTCCACAAGTCTGCTTCATCCCAAAGCGCAGGAGCACAGAAAAAGCGGCCGTCGCGCACGCCAGCTAAAGATTTGGCCGGCTGTACATGCATGCGGTCAATTAGAGTTAACGTACAGAGCAGCTAGAAAGCAAAAAAAATATTAGAGATTGGTTTATGGTTTATTGGGTTTTAACGTCCGAAAGCGACTTAGGCTATGAGGGACGCCGTAGTGAAGGGCTCCGGAAATAGTACCAAAGACATCCAACCAACGTACTAGAGAAAATAAACTGTTAACCTGAATCTCCGCTGTGACCACTGGGCAGTTGAAGAGGGGTTAGTCTCGCGCAACGGAGACTAGTCTACGGTGTGGGTGTAATCGAGAAGACTAGATAAATGTTTACTGTACTCGAATCGGTGCGAAAGCACGTATTTTTTGCCAAGTAGAAGACGGTGATGTGGCAGTGCCGCTCAACAGAGCGCTCGCGCTAGCCCAGCTACGTACACGAAATGGGCGATTTTTGCATTAGCTGCAGCATCTAACCCCAACGCCGTTGTGCTCACTGATTCCCAGAACGCCTGTCGCAACTTCAATTACGGATTAATTCATAAGTCAGGGTTGTCATTGCTGACTAAGCATCCACCCAACCAAGCCTCACTCATCTGGTTTCCCGGTCACCTGGAACTACCAGGAGGAAACGAAGCCGCTCACAGGCATGCCCGAGCTCTTCTATACCGGGCGTCTCCTCCTGGTGACCATGAAGGGTGCCGTGACCTTATTGGTTTAGCCGTGTATGCTGACAATCTCGCGCCATACAGAACAGCCAGAAAGGTGTACCTAACACCACACAAATCCCTCAATAAGTTAGAAGAGAACACCCTTAGAGACTACAAACCAACACATACCCAACACCAGCTAAATTACACCAGGGGTACACTACACTATACTCTCTGCAGTGCCCACACTGTGGAGAGGTAGCTAACCTCTACCATATGGTGTGGGCATGCCAATTTAATCCCTTAGTTGACCCCATTCATTCCCAACCTCTAGAAGGAGCAATGGGAGGCTATTCTGCTCAGCGATGATCCTGACCGTCAGCACTGGCTGGTGGGGAGGGCCAGCGCAGCAGCAGCAGCCAATGGACTACCGGACTAGGCGGCCCACCCACACGTTCTGAGAATACTGAACAAATAAAGATGTCTTTAATCAATCAATCTCGGGTCAGAACCACTGGATTAGTGCCCCGAAGACGACGACGAAGAGTGAATGATTTCCGTGAATGACACCCTTCCCATGGTAAGTATGTACAGTTGCCGTCAAAAGTAAATGAAAGGTGACTTCGTCAAAAAAAATTTAATTTGTTTAAATCTAAAGCATAATGGTGAATGTTTGTTGGTACACAGTGTAATTCGCACAGTCACAATTAGTCTGCACATATGTACTCAAGGATGCATGAATTGAGCGGGCAATGATTAAAATTTTTTTGTTAATATTGCCTTCCATTTACTTTTGACGGCACCTGTACATGCATCAGAAGTACGAGTAGGCGTCGCAAAGCAGCGAAAAGTGTATAATATGTGAAAAAGAGGGACTTATCTAAACACTAGCATAATAAATAAAACAAGATATATGCGCCGGTCTACGGCAAATATTATTCGGGCTTATGGAGACAAGGAAGAGTGTTCTATGTTGGAAATAACGACTACAACTTCAAATATATTTCTCCATGCACCGGTTAGGATCGGGCAGAAAATTGCGAACGTTTTCAGATACAATTAAGACTATCAGTCTGCCTTTGCGACCTAAACGTGGTGTTTTCTGTATCAAATGTTGTGTCACTGCTTTGTTTTGCTATACTACAGCCCACAAGCCAACGCTAAGAAGAAGGTGAAGAGGACTGTTGGATTACGGGCTTAGGAATGTTGACAGTGTTCTTGTGTTAGGTGTTCTTGAAATTAACCGAAATTTCCTACAAGGACACTTTAGTATTTCCCTGCCGTTAAATATAGCCACTGTGGTCTGTGTTAATCCCACGACCTCGATCTCAGCAGTTGAAAGAAATAGCCACTGAGCCATTATGGCGGCCGACAGCGAGAATTTCTGTTTTGAATTTCGACATTAATGAAGGTAGTTCGTAGCGACACATTTTTCAAAAGTACAATATTTTTGATTCAGAAGAATAACAGGTATGTGATATCGTTGTTTGCCGACATAGCAAATCGTTGATTAAGAATAAATGTGGACTTAGCGTAAAAAAACATGCTAAATTTCCATGTGGTGAAAGCTCTATTATCATCATTAGGAATCAACTTAGCGACGCCCTTTGGAATATAACTCGTTGTCGCTAACCAAGGCCCGATATACATTCAACTACTTGCCTTGAAAAAGCTGTCCCCAAATTAGGCCCTGCATACTTTCAGCTACTTATCTCGATACGCCTGCTCCTAACTTAGGCCTAATATATAACTAACTACTTATCTCAAAGCAGGCCTTCATTTCACTTCCGAAGAATTAACTCCTGATGCAAGGTAAGGTGAGAGCGGAGGGTTTTGGGCCGCTTCCTGGGACGCCTGACAGAGGGCCCCAGACTAATGAACACCTTGACATTAAACTAGCCAATCTAGCGACTTGACGACTTGTCCGGAAAAGCGCCTTAAAGAGCTTTCCGCGCCTTTGATCAAAATTACTTCGCGAAAAGGCAGAGCCGCATTACAGTTAGACGCCCTCGTGGGCGGGTGCAACGGGGCACATTGATTTTTTTTTTCTCATGTGCTAGCCTTGTGTTAAAAAAGCGAACTTGATGTTTTTACTCCTGTACTCAACTACTGCAGTTATTAAGCTGCAATGAGGACCGCAGTGCGCTACGCTGCCTTTCTATAGCTGTTCTAGCCGTTTATTGTGTATTTAGTTTTATTTTAACAAGACAACACCACAGATTTAGGCTAGCTTCGCAGAAAATGAAGCCTGAGATAAAACATTCCGTTTTAAAAAAGAATTAATTCAAAGAGCTCGTGACCCAACTTCTCTTTCAGCGAGGCAAACCTATGGATTATAATATATAGAATTCAAATATTTTGTTCTCGGTAATGTGTGGAAGTTTAAAACTGCAATGGTCTTCATGTGTGTTTCTGTCCACCGGCTTCCTTCACTGCACAGCGTACTTTCATGTTCTACTCCCATGATTCCCTGAATCCCATGGATTAGTTCAGAGAAATTTTATGCAATTTTCTTTTTAATTGCAGAGCCCAGGCACCCTGTGCGTGGCTTTCCTTTCACGTAGTTGACAGCAGTGCTAAGCATACCGCTGAATGCCTACTTTTGGGGTCAAATAAACATTGTGTGTGCGCTGAGAAATGTAGGATGGGTGCATAATAATCTAAGGCGCCATTTTTTCGTCCGCCATCTGTCAAACAGCATCCAATTTGATTGACTGCTAGGGGATGCTTTATTTATATCACCATTCTCTCAACGGGTGCTTGCAGGAATTTAAGCCAACACGATTCAGCAGCGGTAGGGGGCATAGCTGACGCAATCCCCCAAAGTCTCGCGTCAGCTATAGCTCCACCGCACAAGTCCCTCAGCAGTCGACAGGCAACCATTTGGCGCAATACAAACGCATCCTTTCCCCTCTGTTCTCACTCTTTCTCACTATCACAGCCTTTTTCTAAGTACATCCTGCACTCGATATCCCGAACCTGTCGCTTTAGTTCTCCGTCTTTTTTCTCGCTGCCAGGCGGATCCTACCAGTGGTGCCTAGAGCACGTTAAGACCTGGAAGACCCTGCTGCGCTCCGAGGACCCGGTCGTGGAGACCATGGCTACTAACCGGGGCGCCAGCGTTATGGACCGCAGGAACACAAACGCTTCAGTGCAGTGGGACCGTGCGGGGGCCAGGAGCCTGCGTGCTCCCGACTTTTCTGTTTGTTAATAAAGGTTTACTGCGCTAGCGCTTATAGGGCCAATCCATGCATTTAACCGTTGTGTGTTTACCTGTTTCTCTGCCTGTTTGCTTGTCTGAAGCTGGTTTTATGGCAGGTGACCATGAGGAGCCTGCCGACATTGTCATTCGGTAGCTCAATTATTAGTGAGAGGCTGCTCGTGAAGAGCAACCTGGACTGCAACCCAATCCAAGCAACCTAAGCACTGGAAAAAAAAATAACTAAAAGCCGCCTTTCGGATTTGAACGCGCGGCCTCCGATCACGTACTCTGTTGTACCAGCTCACCTATAGCAGCTTTTCAATGCACCTTTGCAGTGCGTTTCAATTGCATGCAGTGGCAATTCAAGAACACACCCAAGAATAGTTGACCGACAATTTACAGGCAAAGCAAATACAAATAAAAAGTAGAAGATTGGGCAGACGCCGCTGCAGCGGAAGCACATCGTAGAGCATCGTAAGCGACATACAGAGGTCGGGAATTCGGATCCCACTGGTTTCACGTAGTTGCTTTTCTTCTAATTACAGGCAAAATCTGATTCACTACTACATAAAAAAAAATTCCTATGCTTCAGTCAGTTACGGTCGATTCGTCTTAATCATTCAGCAGCCCTAAACATTCTGAAATGATGAAATAGCAAAGAACATTTCTTGACTTTCCTCGCCATTTTGCTGTTGGCTTCTTTTGTGTCATTGAATGAATGTCATATAGAGATAACGATAAGGTTAGTATATAAATATTTCTAATGAGAAAAAGGAAGAAGACTGCATGAAAGAATGGCCTCTGATTTCTTCATACGGTTTTTAGCAGGTGGAAATTTGTGTGATAATATATTTCTCGAAAGCCGAGAGCGTCGGGTAATCACGAGTGCCATTAGCCCACTTTTACTGGATACACTTACAGGGCAGCGCAGCGGTCTCATGGGATCGTTGACGCCGCGTGAAAAGACTGACAGCCTCCTACGTTCCCCAGAATCCATGGCGCTCAGCTGAGTGGATTACCCCATCTTTCATATGTGTTTTGCGTTGCCAGGAAGCTTTACGTCGACTTTGAGGAATTGCCCTTTGTATGCCCTACCCACCTGCACACCTTCGGGCCTGCTGTATTGTCACGTTCTGGAGAAAGGAGAGCCCCAGAGGCATGGTCATCCCCCACTCAATCTCAGAAAATGGAGCGGAGGTCATTGCACTCTCGAGTCTATCTTCACGTGTACTCAAAACAAACTTTTAATGCTTCTGACACGCTTAAGAGGCGTATCTCGGTTTAAATACTTGCTCTATGCGGCAGGCAAACTTATTTCAACTTGTCAGTTTATTAAGAACTTTTGCATAGCCAGTCAGGTTTCGCCTTCCATAAAATTGGCCCTCACGGGGCTAATTTCTTAACAACTTTTTACAGCGCTTATTCTTCATTTGACCCTATTAACGACAAGTGACGTCATGACCGTCACGAAAATAAACAGTATCAATCGCTTGCTCTTTTGTTGATCTAGGAGTCCACTTTTTAACAAAGAAATCTAATGAACCACTAAAATAAATGCTGCCAAGTACGGGTGCACGCTTACAGGTCGTAAGTTTATCTTATCTTTTCACTATATTTCGTATGGGAAGGCGACAGAACCCTTAATAATACGCAAACAGAGCGAACACAAAGCTTACGTAACGTCAGTTCAGAAGCTATCCTGTCATTTTATCAGGAGACAAATTTTTTTTGCAGCTCTTACAGCACGGACTGTACAGATGCAAAGAGATGTGACTGCCGGAATCAAAAATACATTTAAAGGGAAACTGCCTAGGTTTCCGAAGTCAACTAGCTTAAAAGGGTCGTGTGTGTGAAACTTGCAAGTAAAGCATGCAAAGTCTTTTTGGGATGACATTTGAAATAGGGGCATAATAGCCGATTAAAATCATGACACACTTCAAGCTTCTCTGCAACGCACAGCGCCAAGTTCGGGACACATGATGGCTTCGTCGAAGGTATCGGTACATTGCCAATGCATTAACGCCTGCTTTGAACGAAAAAAACCAACGTCACCGAAGGAAAATATTGTCGCGAGTTGTTTGGCAGCGTCAAATGAGGCACGGCACGGTGTGGCTGACGGCAGCGGTAATTTGAAACCATACCTTCCATGACGTCACAATAAACTTCCCCGCACTTCTCTGATGCATTAAACAGAAGCGCAAAATTCAATCGTTGGTTATGTTACTATTTTAAATGCTAGCGCAAAAACACTTTCCATGCTTTACTAACTGCTATATAGATATGAATTCTCGAATATCACGAAATTCTCCAAAAGTGGTGCAGTTGCATTTTAACCGGTAGCTGGTTTTCTCTAAAAGACGAGAATTTTCATATAAATTTGACAGCATACTAGATAGCAGATTTTGGCTTTTCACCTTCTCCTCACTCCAAACGGCGATTCAAAACAACACTTATATCCTCTTGGAGTCCATCTGTGGCCAAAAACTTCGACCAGCAAAACCCACCTTAAGACTTTAGGCCTCTACTCTGTGATTTCAACCCGTGCTTTTTTCTCTTCTAGGGTACGTCACCATTTTTGTTACCCATGCCTAAGGTTTTGAAAACTCCGAATTTCCTTTTAGTCTTCAGAGAGAGTTTCATTTGATTTCTCCTCCGTTCGCACTTCCTGTTTATTTTTTTTAGGCGGGGTTTTTTTATCATTTTTTTGCCCTCTAAAGTGTACTTTGTTCCACCTGCTCCGTTAACTGCTCCTTGCTCGCTTTCCTAATCCGAACTCCACTTTTCAAGCTCTGTTACACTTGTACTTTTGATCTCTTATTGCAAATATATTTGCCTTTTTTTTAAGTTCTCGCGTCCCTGGTTGCATCCTCTACCCTTCTGCTTTTTCTTATTTCTGTCGTCCGCTTTATACACTCAGTCTATTTGTTTCCTTTCTCCTTTGAGGCACCAGGCGTAAGCTAGGAGCACTGCTTGTTCCAAGTCTGCCGTGGGACTTCAACGTGATGCAAAAAACAATGAACTATTTTCGCTTCGATGTGCCCCTTATCCGGCAGAAAAATGATAGGTGTAACGTTAAGAGATCGGAAGCGGGCGGAGTGGGTGAGAGAACAAACACGCGTTAATGATATCCTAGTTGAAATCAAGAGGAAGAAGTGGGCTTGGGCAGGGCATGTAATGCGAAGGCAAGATAACCGCTGGCCCTTAAGGGCAACGGAGTGGATTCCAAGAGAAGGCAAGCGTAGCAGGAGGCGGCAGAAAATTAGGTGGGCGGATGAGATTAAGAAATTTGCGGGAATATGGTGGCCGCGGCTGGCGAGGACAGGGTTAATTGGAGAGACATGGGAGAGGCCTTTGCCTTGCAGTGGGCGTAGTCAGGCTGATGATGATGCCCCTTATCCGGCATTGCAAATGTGTACTGCTCTTTGGATCCATCCGCCAGCACTGAAGGCGGCATTTTGTCCCTTGAAGCTTCCGACCGCCCTTCCATCTTCTATGCTCACGCATATGCCGGTTCCTTTAATGAGCTCGAAGAATGCGGATAATGTGTATACAGACATTACGTGCTAATATTTGAAAAACTGTCTTTTTACTTTATATGCCAATGAAACGGCCAGTCTTTCTAGTACTCACATTGGATATATGCTCTTGTGTTGCGAACGCACGCTTCTGCGCGTTTAAGCTTAAATATTTGCGACATAGCTCGCTTCCGCGTATTTGCGCTGCTGCGACATTCCTCTGGAATCCCGTTCTTTTTGTGTGTCATGTTTTGGGATCATGGTCGTGTTTTAACGGAAAAGTCAAGGTTGGTGTGAAATTGAATGCTTTACGGAAAGTAGTTGCAAAACTGTACTCTAATCACGGCGAAAGCCGGCACTGGCTTCGGACATTGCGAGAAGACGGGTCGGAGAACGAGAGAAAGCGGGGAGGAAAAACCGGTTCTGCTGGCTTATTTGTTCAAGTAAACTAGTGTGCCAGTAAGCGGCGGACTTCGAGCAAAAATATTTGACCAGGCTATATTGGAAGCAAGCAGCCTTTTTTCGAGCTGCGTGCGCGGCGGATATACCAACGGGCGAAGTTTTCGAGTTAGCCGCAAACTATCACGCTTGACCCTTTTTCATAAACTTTACCATTATGTTCTGCTCCATGACGATTTTTTTCAATCACCTGAATCTTTTTTTTCCACGTCGCGACCACCCGCTGAAAGTTAAACGCATATCATGCCACACTTCTTCTTTTGCTAACTCTTTCATACCACGTACTATAGTCGACTGGAATAATCTGCCATCACACATCGCTTCTGAAAGGGATCTTAACAAGTTTCCGGACCTTTTAACCAAAATGTCTGTTTAGCTTGACTAATTGATTGTACCACATGCTGCATTCAGCTGTTTTGTTATTTTGTTTTGTTCCTGCGCTTGTTATGCCTCTAAAACACTATCTGTTCTTTTTTCGTGTAAATTACAATGTATACTACAGGTTTTTGTTTGTTTCTTGTTTTGTTTTCTACATGTGGTTTCTGTATTTATGTATTGCACCTTGGCGCTTGCTCATTCTTATTTTGCGTTGTGTGTCATTGCTCCCCCCTAAGTAATACCCTCGGTTGAGGGCCTTTAGGGGTTTATTGAATAACTGAATAAATAAATAAATCGCAGGTTTCTCGCTCCGTGAAGGTCAGCATTAATATTCGAGGCCGTGTAGAGAAGCTGCTACCAATGGCGCCTCCGAGTTGTTAAATTGTTCTTGCGCAGACATTCACCCAATATAGAGTTTTCAAGTAACACCGGCCGCTCTTCCTTCTAAACGTCGTTTCCCGTATTTGTCGACATCTCACTCATTAAAATACGCATAAAAGACATAATGTCAGCCATTCGATGAAATAGCTGCATTAAAGGAAGCGCAAGCGCGTGGCTAGAAAGCCGCTTATAATGCCGGCGCACGGCGGTTCGGAGAGATTGTAAGCGTGCCTTCCTCTAAGCATGCCTTGCTCTTTTACGTTGTGAAGGCGCTTCTACGCCCGGTGCTGGTTGTACTGGGGACGGAAACTATACATGCAGTTTCTAAAGAATAATGTAAACAGTGACCTTATTGCAATTGAAGCGCACAGCTCAGTCTGTCCGGACGACCACTTCTTTCTCGCCGGCAATGATGCGGCAAGAATTTTCAGACGCAGCGACCGCGTGAAATTGTGACATGCTGCGTTGTTCTACTCATATTGCATCGAGCACTTTGAGATCCTCATTGATTGCACATAGCTTATTTTCTGAATTACCAAACACCGCCCAACTCTCCCGATTAGTCAAAAAAGTATCGCATTATTACCAAGCATTTTTCCGCCACCAAAAATATATCTACATCTATCGGTTCTCATAGCTCATGCAATATTTCTTCTTCATGATGCTGCCCACTGAATACAGAGTTCTGCGTAGAGAACTCGATTTTTTTATTTATTGCACTGAACTCTTGCGTTACTTGCAAGTTATGTTTTCACTGCGCAGTGAAATCCAATAGTGTGCACAGTAAAACACCAAAAAGCACAGGCAAAAAAGCAACCAAAGTGAACGGGCTGAACCGGTAATGTCGTTGATTACATCTTTTTGAGGCAGACTGGCTGGCGTACTGCCTGTGGCACAGAAGGGATATCGTTGCAAGCCGTTGCACAGGGTAGCCTCCAGGCCTTCGCAACAAGAAGTTCATTTTCGTTACAAGGCCCCATTTGCATTTCTCACGCATTGTGGACTAAAGGAATAAGGAGCGTCGACGCTAACAGGGTTATGCACTCACTTTATCGTGGATATTAGTGTAATTTTGAAACGCTTTTGTTGTGCTGGAATTTAACACGGCTGCTACAAACACGCCTGTTCGTTGGAGGCACTTGTTTATTATTTTTATCGTTTTTGTTTCCTAGTTTTCTTGTTTCAGTCCACAATTCATCGGCGCTGTTATTTTTTTTCTTCTTATTTTATTGCCAAATGTTTTCAAACCATAAGTCCAAGAAGCGCAGGGAACAGTCACTCAACACCAAACAGAAGCACAAAGTGCATGAAGCAAGCACTCAAACCCGACAATAAATCACGCTGGCACCACCGCAGCACAATAGCAGCCTATTTTCATTTATTCGCCTGATTTTTGCGCCCATGTCCTTCGCAATCGCAGGACACCGTCTCTCTGTCGCGTCTCCATGGCATGAAATGGTTATCTTTCTTCTCCGCCTACGCGTCCGGTCGAAACTGCTTTGGTTTGGTTTATTGGGGTTTAACGTCCCAAAGCGACTGAGGCTATGAGAGACGCCGTAGTGGAGGGCTTCAGAAATTTTGACCACCTGGGGTTCTTTAACGTGCACTGACATCGCCTCTAGAATTTCTCCTCCCTCGAAATTTAGCTGCCGCAGCCGGGATCGAACCCATGTCTTTCGAGACAGGAGCCGAGCTCTGTAACCACTTCGCCACCGCGACGGAGCCAAAGTGCTTTAAGAATGTTTCTTGCCAGGAGCCACTTGAAAGTAGAACACTATTGAAGGCAACACCGTTTATCACAGGCACTATTTCCCCCATGTTTTTATTTCAAGAGGCTGAGCCAAATGTGGACCTCATTTCTATGATATGTGCTCGTGTTTCCATGGCGGTTCTACTCTTGTCGCACCATGCCACAATGTCCACAGCGTTTAGGTGTTATGCGTCCGCAAAATGTGCCCTTCAGGCATGTTCACTGGAACATGGGCCGTGTATTATGTGCCACAGAAAGATATCCCCCTCATCATTTATTCATAATTCACCTTAGTATCAGTACTGCACATGAAGAGTGCAGGTAATTGGTACTTCTTGCTCAACAAGAAGTACCAACAAGAAGTACTAGAAGTACTCAGCAAGAAGTACTAATTCTTGCTAAAATATTACTCTCAGTCTCTTTGGGATGTTCAACGCCATTAATCAACCAACTATGACGTTCAACAAGAAACACCGTTTCTAAAGTAGTTATCACATATGTGAACCATATGCTTTCCCCAACACCTTGATTGCTTGAATACTCAGTTGTCTGCTGGCGAGCATGCCTGAAGAATACCCACTTTGTTCTTGTAGTTCCCCACGGGCAAATTTGAATTCTTGGAACTTGAATAAGAAATGAGCGCCGTGGATGCATCTCTGCCTGTTTTTTGTATTCGAAGGACATCAAGTGCACTGCGGGAAAAACGGGAAGAAAGTCACGTTTTGAAATTGCCTGAGGGGTTTGTGCTTCAAAGCAGCATCGCATTTTCGCAAATGTTTCTTCTGGGTAGTTACAAAACACTAAAACAGAAATCTTTAGCACCGATTCAGTTTCGATAGTAATCCAAATATGGGAAAGGACAGTGGTTCATTAAAGTTACCTTTCTAGCGATGGCGAACAAGAAATTCCCAAGCAGTAACTGTACGTTTATACCAGAAGGCGCCATTTTCTTTCGCGGCCCGCTAGGTGCATGCGCAGATAAAGTTGTCTGGACTTTCCCTCTTGTCAGTAATGCAAACTCCCCAGCCCCAGCAAGCGCGGGAATTTCTCAACGGCCTGATTTTCTTTTCTTTTTCCGTACTTTAATTTTCTCCCTTGGTTTAGAATTTTCGCTGACCTCTACAAAAATATTTTGGAGAAAATGTGTCCGCACTACAACTGCAACATTACTCAGATCTTCGAGCGCGATTCTGCACAACATTGAAATTAGTAGCTACGAGAGTTAACACACCCGGCTTAAAAGAAAAATACGCCATAACCAGTATTTCTCATTTGTTATTCATCTCTGTTGTGCATTGTGGTCGGTTTTTTGTGCGGTATAGAAAGCAAATACTCAGTGCAGATATGCAGCCTGAAGCGTCGTAGGCACCGTCGTACCACGCAAGCTTATCTGCAATTAGTACACTTTTGAAGTCTAGCTGGTTCATAGCTTTAGGATGACACCACCAACTGAACAGCGCCATCTTGGTCACACATAGAAGGGAAAAAAATGAGACGAACATAGCGCCCATTCTTCGTCCTACTATGTGTGTCCCATAATAAACAAGTAGTCTACCAAAACGACTTAATCCAAAGCAATAAAATTGGTTTAAGACAACGAGAACAAAGCAAGTCTCGACTACGCGCATGCGCCATTATGTGTTTCTGTATTCGTGCATAGCTTCTACCTTGATTTGTTCGTGCAGTTTTTATTATTCGACATTTATACAAGCGTATCTAAAAGAAGCCAATGTGTGCGCATGCGCCCTTAAAAGACGAATACAACATCTTAAATCGCAGCACCATGACGCTCATACGACCAGTCTTTATATAACGAGATGCGCACAATTTGCAATTTCCGTCAATGGCTACTGCGATAGATGCTGTATACCACACAACTGGCACGAAGCATGGGGGTAGTGAATGACCTTATTCTGGAATTTTTTTTTTCAATGCTACATACAATGCGCCCTGCTCTCATTACACTACAGTGTTTTTGACAATTCGCAGAGACGGAGGAACACGAATTCTGCTTAAGGAGTAGCCTCGATATCTTGCCAAAGGTTAGGCTGAAGCTCTAATACGTGTTTTCCAAGGAGTCAGGTACATAAAAAACAAATGTTGATTTAAACGTAGCTAGAACTGATATATTAGGTTCGAAAAGCCTCATTGATAAAACACAAAAGTTGTTTACCGCCTCTACTTGCCAGTAATCTGTGTAACGCAAAATTTAGGTTGCTTTTAACAACTCTGACTGTGTCTGAAGTTATATAAAACTATGAAACCCGTATGTCGACTTCGTTGCGCCCTGTATTCAGCCCTTTCTAGTTACCCAGACTGTGGTGCATTCTTTCGGAGCAGGTCGGAAAGATTTTGGCCCTATGGTGATCACGCTGAAGTTTATAAGGCACTGCGAACCTCGGAATATTTTCAGTGCATCTGCTTGAAGAAGGTTCATGACTGCACCTTCGTATGGGATCTATTAGCCAAGTATTCTTTTAGGTCTCACAGAAAACGTCTCAGCAATACTTCCTTTAAAGGAATTGACAGAATACGAATTTCTAGGAAGGTTCGGGGCGTATTTCTACGTATTTTCACCTGTCGACAGTGGACTATAACATGTTTTAGTGTTTACAAGAGAAACCACCACTTCACGCCAATTCACAGCGTGCAAACCGCTGGGTTATAGTGTGCGTTGATCACCTCACCCGTTACTGTGAGACCGCCGCCCTACCTTGCGCCACCGCAGCTGAGGTCTCGCTCTTTCTTCTTCGTGCTGTCATCCTCCGGCATGGACCTCCTCGAGTTGTTATCAGTGACCGCGGTCACCAGTTTACCGCAGACGTTGTGGAAGAGCTTCTGCGTCTCAGTTCATGCCATTTTCGCCACTCGACGCCGTACCACCCCCAGACGAATGGACTGGTTGAACGTACCAATCGGACGCTTACGACCATGATGGCCATGTATGTCGATTCCCGCCATAAGAACTGGGACGACGTGCTTCCCTTCATTACATACGCCTATAACACGTCGAGGCATGAAATTACTGGTTACAGCCCATTCTTCCTTCTTTATGCACGTCCGCCTCGAAGCTCCCTCGACAGCATCTTACCTTTCTGTCTCGACACCGAGCCTTCTATTGCCAACACACTGTCGCGCTGAAGAAGCCCGTCGGATTGCCCGGATACGCACTTTGGCATCGCAGGATCGCTCAAAGCAGCGTTATGACCGCCGGCGCACGGATGTCTCCTACCTGCCCGGTGACGTTTACGGTTGTGGACGCCTCTACGCAAGCGTGGTTTATCAGAAGAGCTGCTATCCCACTACACAGGCCCGTCCATCGTTGTTGCTCGCCTCAACGACCTGAACAATGTCATCTCTCCCCAGTCAACGCAAGGACGCCGCTCAAGGACAACCCAGGTCGTGCATGTCGCACGGCTAAAGCCCTTCCACTCTCGGGACTCCGATTGATTGACTGGCCCAGAGGGCTTCGTCTGCGAACAAGGAAATGTCCCGTGCTGAGCATGGGCCCTGAGGAACGAAGAAGATGTGCGCAAGCTGGAAGAAAAACGAAGAAGTCCAGTGTCCTGCCGCCGGCGCACCAAGCTCTGCTCGACCTGTCTTGTAAATAGTATTTGTAAATAGAACCTGTAACAATGTGCTTTTGGCGCTTTGCAAAGCGGAAAAGCTCACTTATAACTTCAGAAATGGGTCATTTTGTAGCAAATTCAATTTCGAAATAAAAACTCCACGATACCAATGTGAAGTAACCTTTCTGGAGTATAGAATATTGAAGCAACCAGAACTGTTACGAAAAACTCAATCATAGCTTTGGGGAATTATCGCAACAAGTAAAGAGAATTTAAAGCAAACTTTCATCTTTCGGACAGGTAAAGGATTGAACAAGAGGTAAATTTTTCACTCCTGAAGGATTCGCCTTTGGTGTCTTTCGTTTAATTTCTACCTGTAACTACAAACAAAGTATCCCTGGCTCTCTTCAAAGAAGTTCCAAAGCATGCTCACAAGGTTGTTTGTCACTCAGAGAAAGCGATTGATGTTGCCATGTACTTCTGTTTCCTCGGCCGATCATTCTCTGCACGGAGAAGCGACCAGCTCACTCCTGTGGCGTAGCTCATTCCACATACATTTCAAGTTCTCGCTTTATGGTTATGGAGTTACGCGGAAAATCAGCAAGACACCATTGTCAACCCTCCATTAGAGGGGAACACAAAGCTCGCTTCCTCTCGAAGCCCCACATTTCTCTCCGCCTACGTAATTTGGGATCTGTTCCCACTCTTCAACGAGGCTGTTTCAGTATACGGGTGTCTGCCCTTCCAGACAGCAGAGTAAGGGCGTGATGCCTCATATCACTATGTTCTAGGGCTCGGCAAAATCCCTTGGAGTTTCTTCGCACTGAACTCCAAAAATCCTGGAGGATTTTTCAAAGGCTACAGTGGATCCTTCATTTTATTGAGTTCTCTGACATCATCATTAGACTCATTCGATTATTTCCTCTCCACGTAATGGTCAGTTTTATGATCTTAATACAGGCTACCCAAGCATAAAATGTGCCTTTTGCCCCATAAGTGGAATGGGTAGTTAATCCCCTGAGAATAACAATGGCTGCATTAGTTGCCCACTGATTCATTTTAGCAACAAATACATTAACAGCGGATGGCGCTTCTACATCAGCCACTGCTAAAAAAAAAGCCATTAAGCACAATTAGGTGCTGCCTTCCTAAACTCAGAATAGCAGAGCCAATCTTTCGCTTCTCTTTTACTGTAGTCTTTCTTCTGCCTGAGCTGCCAGTTCGATGACCCATGTGCTGACAAGGGTGTGGCCACCATTTTATAGAGCACCAAATGATAAAATGTATCAAACATTTCGAGGAAATTGACGAAATCACCGCACAGTTCTTGAAGTCATGATACGCCTGTACACATTGCCATCCATTCCCAACAACCGATTCGATCTTGTTTCTTAGTGCGGTTTCTTCTGTTTTATTATTTTTGTGAAACATGAGAGGAAGTTGTCTTCTGTACAGGTAATGTTTTGGCCAATCACAGTGTATATATTTAAGGAACATCCCGAATACTTCGCGACCGTCAGGTGCCGTTGACGATGAGCAGGGTAATAATGGTCAGACGCAGAAAATTAAACGTTAACTGCGCAGCGGTTCAGCTTGTGGCCGCGAAGAGAAACCCTGCGGAAACCATTAATAACATATTGCCATGACTAAGGAAATTGTTTCAGGGATAGCTTCGCAGCATTTATTTGCTGTCTCGTGGAATTCACGTTAGAAGAAGCCCGCGTCGTCGACGGGTATCGCAATAAGATAAAGAAACGACAGACAGGTGGCCACAGCGAAAAAAATCTAAAGATCAGCAAACCCTACATTGAAATATGCGGCCCGCTCCTATTACTAGAATGCTTTATTTCCAATGAGACTGAAGTAAGGGCGCTCCACCAATGAAGAATAGGACCATGCATAACCAAGAAGGCTTACAACCTCCTTCATTCCTTGCCCCACCCCGGGCCATTTATGCTCCCTATTCCTCCACATTACTGCTGCCGTCGAGCGACAGCCTGATGTACGCGGGCCCGGAGAGGCAATTTCTGGCTTAATGAATAGGCCTAGGGATGTACAGCGGCGTTCACCATTAATCAACGACGTCGCCGCCCCGCGACACCCCTTCTCTGGTCTCTTCATTCATTCACGCTCCTTGTCTTCACTTTAGGGCCGGAAGGAGCGTTTTCCTGTCCTTCTTGTATGCAGTCTGTTCATAGGATCTGTGGTTGCAAAGACGATGTCTTAAGCACAGCAAAATTGCAATTTTTAAAACTATTTCTTTCCGGTGGTTTCCATTAGCATATGTCGGCGTCCCTGATTTCGGCATATGATGGGCTCACCCACTGACTGATTTTCATTTCCTAATACTGGCCAAACACTTTTGTTATTTCGCCTACAGGGTTTAACGCGATTTATCAAATTTTTGTGTGTATGATTACGTATGATTGTACGTATGATAAAATCACATGGAGGTTTCCTGCCAAAAAGCCCAAGGAATTGGCGCTTGCAAGATTGAATGTAGAGCACAACCTTGAAAACCTGCTCTTCATTGTGCCGTGAGCATAATTAAAGGGGCCCAGCAACGCTTTTTTCATATGCTTTAGATGATTTCTTCATGACACGCAGATACCGAATCAAAAAGAATCACTGGAATCGGTGCACTAGAACGGGAGTTATTAAGGAATGAATTTTCAAAATACAAGCGAACAAAAAATTGCCCTCGACTCAAACTTTCCCAGTCTTCTCTTTGCCGTTTCACTCACCCAATGACGACACGCGGCGAGACCAATCGAAACAGCGTGCACGAGCACGTCACCACAACGTCCCGGAAGATAGCTTCTCATGGTTTCCTGGTCGCTGTAACACGTTTCCGCTAACGCTGACGGCGTCGTTTCCATGGTTACAAGCACATAGGCGCTAGACTGAGACGGAGCGAAGGAGCCGAAAGCTCCACTCTAGTACAGGCATGCTGTCGTTGCTCGAATCTAGAAAGCATCCTTTCAGGTAGCATGGCTGTTTTTGTATTTTCTTGTGCGAACGTGAAGTAAGCCGAGCCTCCCGGCCGGCCAGCCTGGACGCCGATCCCGTCTGCCGGCGTCATAAAAACGAGCTAAAGATTGTTCTTGACGTAAGTAATAAAGCCTGGGATAGGAAAATGAGAAATATATCATTTTTCTGGGTCACTGGCCAATACCGAGTTGCTGGTAAAAGGGACAACTGTGGCACGAGCGAATTTGTTGCGAGAACCGCCTCGCAGCTGCCTCGACCCGACGGGGTCCGGCTCGACTGGCGCCCGCTAGCTCCGCTGCTGAGGGCGTCGCGGGTATTGACCACGCTATTATTTTATTGCTAGATAATGCTGTTGACAGAAAAGCGGTGTGAAGAGTACGCCTTTTATTATAGCGCAGGCGCCTTCCGAAGCGCCGGCCGCTATGCCTTCGACGCGAAACGAGCTATAGGCCTAGCGACGACCACGGCAGCCAGGCAGCAGCAGAGCTCGTCGCCCGGAGCGCCCGCGAGCGCTGCCGTTGCCGTAAGCTCGCAACATAAGCAGGCATGCTTTGTAGCTGCTCGAGTATAGCTGGCAGTCTTTCTGATAACAAGGCGATCTTGTCTTTCGTTGCGATATTTGTATACCAAGCCATGCAGCGCTCAGGCACTGCTGCACGGCGACGAAGTGCGACACCGGTTGTGGGCGGAGCTTGGGCAGAGCGGCGCAGCAGGAGCAGGAGGGCACGAAGTTCTTTGATGCAAAGTAATAGCCAGCGCCTCTGCTGGGGCTTTTTTTCTAACAAGCTTTGAAGTGCTTTTGCGTCAGAAAAGATGCTAGATTTTTTTTCAATTTAATATAAAAGGACACCACAAAACATAACATATTTTTGCTCACGAACACAATTAGCTTGTTATTAGTTGTTCATCCAATCATAATCGTCCGCCAGCTGAAGTCATATCCGCTGCAAAAAGGCAAAAGACCACCGCTGTGTTCCGACGCCGTCAGTGCCATGATTTTGATTCTCGAGCAACTTAAAATATTAAATACAGAAATATGCGTGTTATGACCGGTGGTAATAGCGTCGCCATAACTCAACAATTACAACAAGGAAGCAAAACAATGCACTCAGATTATGGTGCAGGGCCCCTTTAAGTTGTGAATATTGTTTTTTTTCTCCAATTTTGTTACTATTTATGAACAGCAAGAAGAACAGAACTTGTGAAGTCGCGTTGATGATCGATGTGACCATTTCTGTGGGCGTGTATTTTCTAACACGCTGTCAGTGGGTTTTTATTCCTCCTGTCCAGGCGCTCGCGCATCGGTAGTTTTATGTAACACATCAAAGAGCTATGTGAGAATTTTCTGGGAGGGAATAAATAAATACACCTTAGTGAAATGTTACGAATGTCAAACTACCTTTGTCAGCCAAGCTACTGCTTATACAGATGATTCCCTTTTTCTATGCGCTTGACTTACGGAATAGGAAGGATCTATTCAAGATATAGAACCTAAAAGGTATAAATATTGCAAAAGTTATTGGTGGAACCAAAGTAAACAATGTTTCCGCATGATGGGGCGATCTTGATGGGTGATCAAAGTGCTCATAACGCTAGAAACACTTTACAGAAGTAGACACGATGCAATGTCTACACTGCTTTGTAAGCCTTCTGTGATCATAAAGCAACTAATTCCTACCAACCCATTAGATCTACATTATGGTTTCTGTTGTTCAACTTCCGTAGTGAAAGGTGCTACGATCAGTAGAAGCAAACGATACAGCCTCTGAACCTGGCATGTGCATTTCGTATGATCCTTTCACTTTTTATGTGCCTTAACGTGCTTTCGTGAAACTAACATTCACAGCCACATTATATCCAATGCAAATGCCGCAACAGCTGCAGCAGTCACCGCTACCTTTGTTTTACGTTTGAAAGGGTCAGTTTTACTGAGAATTTCCAGTTAGGGCTATATGAACAGAAAAAGACATTTGAGAGAGCTCCTAGTGAAAAAAAAAATTATGTGATCTGTTTCGCATATAACTAGAGTGATTATGCAACCTTTTAGAAGCTTTATTCCAGGAGCTTTATGACGAGATAACTGCTGAGTGCACCCCCCTAAGAAAATGCGCGGGGGTCACTTTCGGAAGGTGCTTAGCTACATGTGTAGTACACAGTCGGCTCTGCGTTTGCTGAGTATCTCTTGTGCAAACTTATCCACTTTCGAAGTGTGAAAGAATACTTCGAAGTTAAAATGACACAAATCGTTTCATGAAACACCAAAGAAGGTATATTTATTCTTATGAGCGAGTTTAGTGTCCCTGAACCTTCTCAAAAACCAGATTTTGTGAATATTCGCGGTGTGTACAGTACCATAGCCATAGCTTTTGCGGCATCGAGGTAATTGTTAGACTGAGTTTATCCACAGGCACTTGACGATGAGGCGTTGAACTTAGCCCAGGGCTAGAGCATGTAGTAATCGTCCTCGAGGCGCTAATAGAACGTTTGGTACATAGCTCAATTTTTTGATGTCTTCGGGTTCTGCTTGTGATTGGTGAGCTACCCTACTTAATTTTAAAACGTAGACGAAGTCTACCGTTATAAACCGCATGCGTGATCACAGATATAACACAATGCTACAAAACACACATTCGGTCATACAATACACATCGACCTGTATAATGTTTACGGAAATCACATACAATGTGAGCGTTATGTAAAATATGTAAAAGGAAATAGAAAGAAGATGGATGCTTGTAAGCTGATTAGCTGCACTGCCATAGTTCGATAGAAACATACAGGAAACCTCCTCAGCCATAGCGCCGGGAATTAAAGGCCTTCCAACAGAAAATCTACCTTGGCCTGGGTTCCGAGGTTGATTACCCGTTTACCAGTTGCTCGAAGAGAAAAAAAAGGCGAAAATCCACTGTACAACAAAGCCACGCAAAATTCCGAAATAAAAAAACAGAACCAGCGAAAGGGAAGCCTCTGGGCTCAAAAATAGGCATGAGAGTAGGCTCTGTAGTTCAGGAGCAGAATCTGGAAAAGAGCATTAAAGAAATTAGAGAAAATGAGGTCTCGTTTTAGTCGCGGTAGTCCAAGTCGCGAAATCTTTTTAAGCCAGTTGCTCAGTGTCAGTAACAGCTCCATAATCGTCGCATGTGAGAGTTTGGAACCTGGAAGCACGAGTCCGTATTTGGATTACAACTATTGAAACTGAGAGGAAGTCAAAATTTTGCATGCCTTTCAGAGGCAGAAAAACACGGGGAAAAGGCCTGCACAAAATGAAAGCTATCTAAAAGAGTGGTAGTAGCGGTACTATTACGAGCTTCAAACAGCAAATCCCAAGACATCGATGGCCTGCTTCATGGGCAGGCGCTATTCGTCTTAACCTTCAGCTCGAAGCCATCCCAGCCGGGTCTGGACATAGAAGGGTTGTGAAAAAAACCCGACTGCAGAGCAGCTGAGCTGGATAATAAACAGTGTGAGAGGTTGGCATAAACAGCAGGGTATTAAATATCGAGGCGGAATTTATACACATAAAGCCGTGCAGATGGGACAAGTCTCTTAAGTTGTATCTGTCGAAACCACATTTATGTAAGCCTCCCGCACCGAAAGACTCGGTTGAGGGCCTGGTAGAGTTTACGATAGAGACAGAGAATGTTGGGATATTCTTTGGTGGCGCGAAGGGAATTCACATCACTAGGGAGGTTTATTCACTCAAATTGCAAAGCCTGAACTCATTGTCTGAATAATAGGTGCAATAAATTCTCAAGTCTATTACGTTCTGCGCGAAAAGCAGAATGCATTGAAGTAATGAAGCGGGAATATTTGTTTGGCTTGTTTTTTCAACTTCTTGCTTCCAACCTTTCTGCCATATTGTGTGACGAACATGCTGCATCAACTTCAACAGTTAATAATGCAGCAATGAAATGCACTCATATCGCGCATTTTTTCAACAGTTATGAAATACAGCAACGAAATACACTTATATCGCGCATTTTCTATTTGCGGTGAGAAGTTACTTTACAAAACGTTCATTAACATAATTTGGTAGACCCATTACCCTCAAACATCAATCAGGCTAGTAGTATACTGTAGCTAAAACAGTGCAGGTAATAGTTTTTCTCGAGTTAAGCGCAGTTCACGTTCCATTCTGGCCTGAATGAGCACGTGCCAACGAATGTTATGGGGACACCAAAACTACATAAAGCTTAAGTACTGGGCAGCCAAAACATGCAGCCTGGATCTGTAGGATGTGCTTTGAACTTCCCTGCGCACCCTGCATAAGTTACCTTACCTTCCTTGACCTGGCTACCACCATGGTCAAGGAAGAAATAAATCTCTTTTTTTAATTAAAGCGTTCCGAAACCTTTTACGGCCACCTGAACGTACAGAGTAGAGGGAAATGGATTCGAAATATCGCATAAAATTTAAAATTGCACGCTCATTCGCTCATTTATTCTGTCTTGCGAAGCGCACTAAGAGCCGTATCATGAGCGAAAAGAATTAAAAAGCGCAACTGAAACAACGTCGTTCCTGTGCCCTAACAGACTACAGTCTAGCCCGTTTATAACGAAGCCACTTATAGCGAAATAGCGGTTATACCGAAGGGATTTCAATTTCCCATTCCCATTTTTGCATTTTCAATACATTTTGGGTCCGGTTTTAACGAAGTAAATAAGAGCGCGTCAGCGGATATAACGAAGAGATTTAATACCAACCGAAAAATAATCTGCCAATCAACACATTTTTGCGTCCTTGAGGCGATTTTTTCCGCGAAAATAAGAGCAAAATTCGGCTGACGGCGTCGTTTCGTGGCGTCGTCTGCTCTCCTGCGGAGGGAAAGGTTGCTTCACTGCATCGCATGGCACGCCGGTCTCGTGTTGCGCCGTCCTTGAACGGCGTCACGGCGTAGAACGGTAGAGCACGCCGCGCAGGGGAAAAATGTAAAAAAGAACAGAGACGATTTTTTATTTTTCGATGACGTCGCAGGGAGCGGCCGTCTTGGCCAATCTCGGTTCTCTATTTCTCCCAGGCAGTCGGCGCCACGGCTGGACTGCAGTCTGCAGGAGGTGTGGCAGCGCGCGCTTTGTTTTATGTCAGTGCCGCGGTGCGCAAGGCAGGGAGAAAGCGCGGCAGCATTGTGCATGTTGGAAGCGTGGCTCATTTTTATCGTTATCGCGTTATCGCGGAGTTCGGCCAGATCTTTGGTTCGCAGTTGAATGGTATGGAAGCCGCAATCCTCAAGTCCGCACTCGCGAAACGTGTTCAGGGAACGCTGGACTTCTTTCAGCGGCAATAAATCGGTATGCCGATGTTTGCATTTTTTTTCGTAGTCCACATATAACGAAATAGCGGATATAGCGAAGTGATTTCCGATTCCCGCCGACTTCGTTATAACCGGGCTAGACTGTATTTGATTTAGGCCAGAAACTTAAACGAAAGACAAGGAATTGCATCTTCAAACGCCAGGGAACGCCGTCTCCTCTCACCGGTATCGACCCTTTTCAACTTCTTGGCTTATTAATAGACTGACATTTACCTATAAGCAATATATATTATTTCAAATGAGTACTCTTTTCCCAGTGAAGAATTGGGCTCTGTAAATGACCCGAATAGCTTGTGGATTTTGTAGATATTGAAGTAAACAGTAATAGCACCATACTGGGTACAAAGTAATTTTCGAACAAGGAGAGGAGAAAGAAGTTGTTCTGTGTCAGAACGCTGGCTTCATATCTCTGCAGTTTTTTGATAATTTGTGCCGTAATTAGGGAGGCGCCGCTCCCCTTGTGTCACGGCGATGGAAGTGGAGGCCGCTGTGCCTTCTGTGGATCCCGGTGGGTCGGCAACGGCCGCCCAGAGGAAGCGCCTGTACGCCCCGAGTCACTCCAGCAGCCAGGACACCGTTGTGTACGGTGATGACTACTCGACTCCCCGAAGTGATGACTCCTCGACCGACGATGGGTTTGTACCCGTCGTCAGTAAGAAGGCCAAGCGCAGACTGCGGAGACAAACTGAGTCGACGTCAACGACGTCCTCAAGTACGGATACGGTCATCACGGCGCGAAGTGCCGAGGCCCATACAGCCTTGTTCGTGCCATTGGAGCCAACAGAAAACTTGAATCTCCTGAACAGGCAAGCCATCTCCGTATTCCTTGAAAGCCTTGTACCAGGAGGGATTAAAGACGTCAGAGTTAACCCGCATAAGAACATCATTGCCATTGATGTCATGAAGCGCAGCGAGCTGGACAGTTTGGCCACCATCATCAAACTGGGAAATATCAGTGTACGCCCCCTTATTCTACAAGACAGCGGAACCACGGCTGGCGTAATTTACAACGTCGACATCGCTATCCCTGACGCCGACTTGCCCATATTAATCAAGCCGGCAACCAACAGCATTTCTATAATGCAAGTTAAGCGCCTTGGAAGGTCTACATGCGTTAAGCTGACTTTCAAGGGTGACTGCATTCCATCCTACGTGAAGGTGGGGCACTTTCGTCACCCAGTCCGTGCATTCGTACCTAAGCCGCTACAGTGCCGGAAATGTATGAAGATTGGTCATGTGAGCGGGGTCTGTCAAAACACCATTGTGTGCCCAAAATGCTCTGAGCCCCACAGCGGCGACAGTTGCCGCGCGACTGCCTTGAAGTGCGCCAATTGTCGTGGCCCTCACGCTTCTTCCTCGAAGGACTGCCCTCGCCTAAAGACAGAGAGGGCGGTACTGAAGCAAATGGTGCGTGATCATTCCACCCACAGAGAAGCCGCTGCAAAGGTGCGACGACGTCGTTCGCGCCGCCGCCGAAGGTCGTTGAATGACACAAATACCTTCGAAGAGAAGACCCCAAGCGGCAGTGCAGCTTGTCCGCCTCCACCGACAACAAATCAGGAAAGCCTGGCGACTCGTGAAACACGCCCTGCTGCCTCTGACACAACGTGGCCACCACTAATAAAGCCTAGAGCACACACTTCGTCCGGTACGTTGCCGCACCCCATGTCTGCAACACCTACAACTGATCCGGGCAAAAGGCACGATTCCGACCACGGCCAAGATACACAAGTGATTGCAATGCTAACGTCCCTGATGAATGTTATGCGTGCTCTGCTGTCCGGCTTGCGCACGCCAGCAGCACACAACGCACTGCAAGTACTGGACGCGCTACAGCCAGTTCTTGCAGCTCTTCATTAGAAGGCGCCATGGCTCCCCCGGAACAATCTTTTACTAAGAAAGTCAAGCAAGCTTTTATTTTTGAGTGGAATGCCCGCGGGCTCCAGTCCCGGATTTCAGATATTCGAAATTATGTTTATGAAAACCGCTTCCCCATTCTTGTTATCTGTGAACCGAATCTACCCAACATTTTGCGATTATCCGGTTATGAAGCTTTTACTTCCCCCACGCGCAACAGAACCAGCAAAGTCATCGTCTACATTCGACGTGAACTTACATATGTGCATCATTCGGTTCCCCCACACAATGACAACCAGTATGTTTGCCTCACAGTGAAGAGCCGTGACCTCACGTTTACGCTTTTGGCTGTGTACATGGCGCCGTCAAGCCGCTTTGACGAAAAAAGGTTGAGTGATTTGATGCAAGCCACCTCCGGTCCGTGGGTGATTATAGGTGACTTCAATGCTCACCACACCATGTGGGGAGGCGTTAGGATGAACCTTAGTGGAAGGAAACTCGTCTCCTTCGCCTCTGACCACGGCCTCCAGTGCCTAAATGACGGAACCCCGACGTATATTCGAGGAGTGACCTATAGCAGCTGCCTAGATTTGACTTTCGTTTCGCGATGCCTAACCAACAACGTCCAATAGTTTTTGGATGTAGAAACCAATGGCAGTGACCACATCCCAACCTACCTGATTTTTACCGGCCATTGCACGTCCCGTTCTGCCACACGTATGCAGCGCATTGATTGGACAGTTTTTAAAGCGCGTATGGAGAATGCATGCATGGAAGGATTCTCGACAGGTCTTGAACAAAAAATTAAGGAGGTCATGGAGAGCGCAACGTGTTGCTACAACCCCGTCGCAAAGTACACCGACTTTGATATTGAATTACAACAACTGCGGGCACTACGGCGCAGGGCAGAGCGCAGATACCGACGCACAAAGTCGCGCTTAGACCTCAGAGATGCAAGACGCCTGCAGAAGAAAATCCAGCGCAGAATTCAAGCCCTGCAGACACAACGTTGGAGAACATTTTGCGAGACACTTGACGCACGAAAGCCTTTGTCACGCGTTTGGAATGTGATCCGTGGCCTTCGTACGTCCCCTCAACAGCGCCACCCGTTTAAATCCCTCGCGCTCCACCAAAGACGCAGCGAGGTCGCGGTAGCCGAAGAATTTTGCGCAAGGATAACAGGCCAACCGAACCCATCCACAACGCTGCACTGCAGTGATGTTCCACCCTCGCGGGATTCACGAATGGATAACTTGTTCTCCATGGAGGAACTTGACGCTGCGCTGGCTTGTTGCAGAAGGTCGTCATCGCCGGGGCCCGATGGTGTGACATACTCCGCGCTCGCCAACCTTGGCCAAGAGGCTCGACGGGTTCTTCTGGACACATACAACAAGTCATGGTGCGAGGGCATAGTTCCTAATGCATGGAAGACCAGTCGTCTCGTACCACTCCTTAAACCGGGAAAATCCCCACTCGACATTTCAGCATACCGACCAATTGCACTCTCCAGCAGTGTCGGGAAAGTCATGGAAAGAATGCTGTTAACACGCGTGGAATGGTACCTGGAGCGATACCAAATTTACCATGCATTTATGTCTGGGTTTCGACGTGGCCGCTCTTCCATTGACAATGTGGTTGACCTTGTATCGTCCGTCCAGCACCAAAAAAACTTGAAAAGATTGACTGCGGCACTATTCTTGGACATCAAGGGCGCCTACGACAACGTAACGCATCAGGCCATTTTGGACGCATTAGAAGCTGCTCAGATTGGAGGCCGCATGTTCAGCTGGATACGCAGCTATTCGTCAGGGAGGTCGTGTTTTGTCCAGACTGAAGACGGACCAACCTCTTCGCATCTAAATTCGCGCGGAGTCCCGCAGGGTGGAGTGCTGAGCCCAACTCTTTTCAACATAGCTCTCGTCGGCCTGGTTGACTCATTGCCACAATCAGTCCAGATCTCAATATACGCCGATGATATCTGTATTTGGGCATCAAGCGTGACCCGTCCCCAAGTTCGTGCGAGACTACAAAAGGCGGCAACGATACTGACGTTATACCTTCGTCAGCAGGGCCTAAATATTTCAACCGAGAAGTGTTCCCTCGTGGCGTTCACGCGAAAAAAAATGACAAGTTACCCCATTTATATTAATGGCAACGCCATTCCCTATGAGAAAAACCATCGCTTCCTTGGCGTTGTTATCGATAGGAACCTCTCGTGGAGTCCCCATCTTTACGACATGCGAAAGAAACTGACAGCGATTGTTCATATTCTCTCCTTCCTCGGGGGAAAGTCCTGGGGTGCATCTGTACACTCGATGCTTCAACTGTACCGTTCGCTGTTCCTGGGATACATGCGGTATAGCTTTCCCATTTTAAACAATATCAGAAAGACAAACCTTCAGACACTTCAAAGTGTTCAAACGCAAGCTCTACGAATCTGCCTTGGGCTACCTAAATGTGCCTCAACGGCAGCCACTATTCTTGTCGCTGGGGAGGATCCTGTTACTTCATACATTGCTGTTGAAACCATGAGAACACACATTCGGCACCTCACGCGAGTTCCGAGTCATCATCTTGCAGCTCTTCCCGTACTCAGACCACATACTGCATTTGCAAATGTAATTCAAGCTCACCGTGCCTATCTTCCTTCGCAGTTCGCCCACCCATCAAGATCATGCTCACCCGTATGGAGTCTCCATGAACCCCGGGTGCACCTATCTATTCCTGGAATTAATAAGAAATCTGATTTATCATTGCCTGCTCTCAAGCAACTGACACTGCATCATTTGCATTTCAACCATACACACCGCATACATGTCTACACAGATGGCTCAGTGACTTCAACAAGCTCTGCTGGGTCTGTGGTGATACCGGCCAGGTCTATTTTAATGAAGGTGAGGACTACCTATCTCACCTCTTCAACTGGTGCAGAACTAGCTGCCCTACGGGCTGCAGTTCAGTTCATTAGTCAGGAATCTGCAGATGACTGGGCAGTTTTCACCGACTCTAAAGCAGCCCTTCAAGGCCTGCAAACTGCACTACGCCGTGGGTCACACGAACAACTCGTTGCCGAAATCCGCAAGCTCTAACATGACGCCACATTGAAAGGACATAACATAATTTTCCAGTGGCTGCCGGGCCACTGCGGCATTCATGGCAATCATCAGGCTGACGAAGCTGCCCGTTCTGCCCACAATGATGGAATCCCCGTTAATATCCCCGTAACGAGAGCTGACGCAGCGTGTGGGCTTCGTTCTTTGAGGCTGGAGCTCACACTTTCAGCGTGGAACTCTGGTGAGTTGTGCAACCGTCGCCTCAGGACTTTGGACCCTGGACTGCGCCTCCGTCTTCCGTGTAATGTAGCGCGTCGTGAAGCAACACTACTGTGTCGCCTATGGCTCGGTGTTGCCTTCACGAATAAGTATGCTTTCCGGATCGCGATGGCCGACAGCCCTTCTTGTGTGAACTGCGCCTGTGATGAGACAATCACCCATATCTTGTGTGAGTGCCCTGCCTTTGTAGCCGAAAGACATAAGCTGCGATGTGCTCTGGACCGCCTGGACCCTCGCCCTTTCACAGAGGCCAAGATCCTCGGTCCGTGGCCACAACAGTCAACTGCCATCAAGGCTTACAAGGCACTCTTTCGCTTTTTGAGAGCGACTGCCTTAATTGACAGACTGTGATTATTTCCCTTTACTTCTCTCTTTCCTCTTTAATTCCCCTCATTCCCTTCCCCTGTGCAGGGTAGCCAACCGGAATCCTTTCTGGTTAACATCCCTGCCTTTCCCTCTCTTTCTCTCTCTCTCTCTCTCTCTCTCGAACAAGGATTTCCGCTGCGTGTGGAACTGAATTATCTATACTAGAAACTGAGAAAGCAACCAAAGTGTGACGTATGTTTTCTATTGACAGAGTGAACCACGCACACCGTATGTAATCTGTGTTTCAGAAAGAACGCACTCATGATACAGCATTAATTCACCGCCGTCATTCTTTGCTTTCCTGTGCGTATTTTGTTATTTTTATCTTTTATATTTCGCGTTGCACAGGCTATAGCACAACGTTTATGCGACGAAAGATGTGAATATTGATTGCTTGTACTAAATGCCTATGCATATATCTTAAAGTTAAAGAAAGTCGTGGAAAATAAAATTTTAATACCTTGCGTTTCCTAAATCTTTTTAATTTGCAACTTCCGCAAGCGAGCAAATTTTACTTAAGAATTAATGGAGGTGTTTTTGTGGAGCTGCAACAGCACTTGTGTTTGCTAAAAACGCACGTAACCGTTGGAATAGTAAACCCTAGTTTGTTACTCCCACATTAACGCGCTGCCACCATGTCAAAACAGACTACCTTTTACAAATGCACGAAACTTTCCTCAAAGCGTCTAACAGCAATAATAACAGCTCTGAACAGTTATACGATATTGCCTCTAACTGCTTGCTATAAGTGAGCGCTGCGCAAAGCTTTGAGCATGAACTGCTCTTGAACCCTGGCATGATACCCAAAACAACGACTTCATCCGTTACAAAAACGACACAGCACAGAATTTCATCTTAGGTCCTAGCAAGCGTATTGATCGAGCAGCAGATATGTACTCCTTTTCGATTTGAAGAGCCCAATATAACAGCGTCCACAAGGATCAACGAGTGAGAACAAAACTGACAAGATTCAGCGCTTTCTCTTTGCTCGACTTCACTAAGATAACCGAAACGCAGGACTGGGAGACATGGAACTCGCATTCACTTTACGGAGCCCCCCGTCGCTTCGTGGGGCGACGCACCATTCCATCCGGACTGCGTCCTGCAGAGCCACACTTTCTGTCTGTGCGTGCGGCTAACGCGAGGCTGTTTACCAACGAGCGAAGCCAGGCAATATAAGCACTCACACCCTGCACTCTATCGTTGCCTCCACTTCACTTGCTTTCATTCGCACCACTGGCAAGCTAATCAAAGCGGGCCAAATTCTTTAGGGACAAACAGCTGGAGTTTCGTTATAAATGTGTTCCCTGAGCATCTATCTTCGTCCCTAGTCCAGAAAGGAGGTCCGCGCTGCAACAAGGTTTCAGCTGCCTCAACAGCACAGGCGGCCTCTCCCTCCGTTTATAAGGCAGCAACCCGCACGAAGCGAGGCTATCAGGCTGTTGCCATTCTAGGCTAAACGGATGGCATGGAGGAAGTCCCCCCCCCCACCAGTAAGGAAGGGCAAAAGGGCGAGAAAGGAGATTGTTTTTCTACTTGGGGTAAAATAGATGCCATCTCTCTGGCCACGCTTGAACGCTTCACTAGAGTGCTGCTACGTCGTTCTCAAAACGCTGACCTCCGACTGGAAAGGATCTTGAGTCACTCTTTCGCTCTCTTTCTCTCTATTTTTTCTATCGTTGCCCTCTTCAAGTGCCGCGGAAGGAAACCGTTGCATGGGACCAGCCGCCGTTTCTTAACTCAACCTTGCCGTCAGGCTTGACTCAGGCTTTTCTCCGTCCACAATAAAAGGGACGGAGTAAGAAAGCGATGCCGTTCTATTTGGGTTCATTGTCTTTTGTATTCTCCTTTAACCGTCGGAAAGACGGCACTTCTTGATTTCTACCTTCTTTCTTCCTGTGTTGTACTGTGTGCTTGGGCTAGTAGGATGTTTTTCAGAAGAAAACTAATGAAAAAAGTGTTATGAGCTTTTTGGATTTACAAGAGCTAGTTTGAAACGAAGACTTACGAGAACGTTATTTGCGGACCATTCCTTCCGTCGCTGTCACTGTCGTATCGTAGACGTATCATGGAGCAAAATATTTCTATGATTTCTCGTTCAGGCTCAATCGAGACTGTTCCCCTCCACGCTGCTGCATTGTTTCGACTCATTCGTGGCTTCCGATAGTGGTTTACCTAGACTACGTCGGTGGCCATTCCGGTGCGACCGGCAGAGAGGCATGCTTCACGAACTTTGTGCGAACTGCCATCCAGCTGCTTCAGTGAAAAGGACAGTGTTGGATGAACTAAAGGAGGAAATAAAGACTTTTCCTCCTCTTGCTGCTTCTCCATGCGGCCCTTAAGGGGACAGGGTAAGCCCCATCTTTGCCATGTATTTTGGGGCATATTGTGGTGCACTTTTCTCAGAAACTATAAAAAATAGCGGCAAGATATTTACTTCATTTTGTTTAGAATTTTATCTTCTAGCCGCTGTACCAAAATTATTTTAGTATTCAAGAAATAAAATGATTAGTGATTTTTTTCCTTTCTACACACTACCTTTAACCAAATTTTGTACATATTTTTATTTTAAAGAAACGTTATTTGCACGCTGATAATTTTGGTAGATTAAATTAAATGTATGTAATGTATGCACAGAAAAAATCAGCTTGATATCTATTATCATACTGAAAATAATGGTACCGACGTAACAAAAAATCTTGTTTTCAGAAAACTAAGTTTAAAGTAAACAAAACCTTCTATCCCAAGATTTCGACTTAGCCAACTCATTTTGACCAATTTATTCAGTAGGCACTAGCTGCATAGTCATCATCTAGGTAAGCTTGGCACTTCTTTTCCTGTTGTTTAGGTTTTCGTGCCTGTTTTGTCACTTGCTGCGTAGCTCGATCAGCGAAGTAAACTCCACCCCGATCGACTTGCTTTAGCCGGCGGACAGTGCTGCTGCCTGGACTTAATCCGCATGCCTCAAGAACCTTAGTTCTTGCGATGGCACCATCATTGAAGGTCATAACAGCATCTAATGTAGCAATCTTCAATGTCTGTAGGCCCACAAAGACATTTTTTGGTGCACGCTCCCATACGGCATTGTTGAAGGACTCGTTTGGGTTCTGCACGGTTGCCAGAGAGCTTAGATGGTTGCCAGAGAACTTTCTCTTTCGGCTAAAATTAGGAACATTTCGCGTTTTCTAGTTTTTAGTAAAAGCATAGAAAACACAACGCTCGCAAAGGGGGTGTATCGCTGACCACTTTGCTTTAAGGTAGCTTTTTCAGGTTGAAACAAATTGCACAGAATGAAGAAGTGTGATACATTAAATGATGTAGAAAAGAATGTACTTTCGTATTTGAAAAAAAAACTGAAAATTGATGTTTTTCAGATTTTCTCTTTACCCTGTCCCCTTAATACCTTGGCTTCCATCGACGAAACTGTGGATGATGTCAACTCATGAACGATAAGATTGCATTCATTCATTCTATCAATCCCGCGCTCTTGCAAATATTTTCATGCTCTTACGAGCAAGGATAGAGGTGCTGTCTGACAGTTCCTTATGTAAATTACTACGCGGGAGGTACGCCGTCACAAAGCACTGAAAGAGGCTTCTGTGCACACTTCTTCTGACGGCCAATTATGATTTTTACGTGCATCTCCCGCACTCCAGATCGCTGTCTTCAAAATGACGCTAGGCTCCCTGTGATATCTAATGCCTCGTGCAAATATGCTGCGGGCACTTGAAGGGACCACTCTAATTTAAAGCAAACAACCCCTTGGAAAACAGAGGCAAGTCAGTAATTGAAACATGGCTCGCGGTCAACCGGCCTCGTGAAGGCCGCTGGTGACCAGCGGCATTGAGCCCCGAAATACGGCCCCTTCTTTTGTTGGGATTTCGAAAAGTAGATTTCAGTGAAGCTTTAGGAGGCGCAGAACACTACTGAATGTCAAATGAATATCCCAGAAATAGTCTTCGGGTAATAATTGCTATTAAGCGCGAATAACGCCCGCCAGTCAATAGCAGCGGGGTTTGAACACTGGCTGAAGAGAATGCCTTCGGCCCTAGCGAAGCAGCCTAATTCGCGGGAAAATACTCTGCTTTCACGTCGCACTTACGCGACAGTTGTGGTCTCCGTGCGAACGCCACCGTCATGACCACCAAGACTTCTAGCTTACCTAGTGGCCCATTCGAGCACTTGCACTGTGAGTGCCCTTTCCTTTTTTCGAACGGAGAGCGCGCTTAAACAGGCCAGATGGCTTCTTCGCATTGAGGTTTAAAGTCAACTTCTGAGTAATAGTGTAGTCAGTTAATCCCTGAGCTTCTAATTATTTGCCGTCCTTGTTGTAAGTGCTGAACGATATCTCCACATCAAACACTTTTTAGCCAATTTATTTTAAGCACTAATCGCTACTTTATTCATGAGGCAGTCATTAGAATGAAATAACTACCATTTCTCACCAGGAAGACTGAAGACTGACAAGAACCAGAAAGTCATAAGATTACTTCTCTCAATTCAGCCACTAGCATACAGCGACATCGTTCAGGTTGTTTTTTTTTGCGTATGCCAATCGGATTCTTTGAAAGAACTGGGCGACTCTTATCCTTAAAGCAAGCTAAAACCAATCCTACGCCACAAGATACCTCCTGCAGTTTCGTTCGGAGATTAATTTTAAGAACATAATTTGCAGTAGCAGCAACAGTGTATTCGCGTGTGAGTATTGTCAGTACTCGCATGGGGCATGCTGAAAGCGCGTGTGGTAGGCCGGAGTGATCCCCGATTTTACGCTATTTTTCGCCATAACGAAAGTTCGCACTTTCTTGCACCCAACTACGTGAACTCCGACGATCTTCACACACTTTATACTAGGGCTGGTACTGCCTATAAATGTTGGGAATGGCCTAGGAAAGCAAGTTTGAGGGGCTAAAAAAAGACGCGAGAAGTTAGGAACGGCTGACAACAGTGTGAAACATGAGAATAATTGAAGAAAAAGTAGATATTTTTTCAGGCATTTTCCTTGTCGTAAAACTTGGCTGTTGAGCTATCTGCCTTCAACCTTGCTGTTTTAAGCCTTAATCAGAACGCATTAGCGAAAACTTAAACAATGCCTGCCTGAATGCTTCACAAAGCACATTTACTGAAGCTCCTATTCCGAGTGGCAAATAGCCTCTTTAGCTCAGGTCTGCTGTTCGCAAGAAATTTATTCAGTGGTCTCGCAAAGGTTTTTGTCTGTTTGTTTTGTGCCGAAGCATTCTACAGACGCCTGGGAAATTAAACTGAAGAAAAGCGAAAATATTTAGCCTTTTTAAAGCACTCCAGTAAGGTCCACATGGCCAGATATCAATCGACTGTGTGGAGAGCAACATGAGATGATGCTGACACGGTGTGCAAGGGGTCACTAAACGTAGCACCGACCATTCCTCCCTTTTACGTAATCAGAACCGCCTTTCGAAAAATGTCTCATCCAGTTTACTATAAACTCGTCTTTATGCATCACCCTCTCTTTCGCCGGCAAATTGCGAGGCTTTATTACACGGCCACCGCAACTCAAACGACGCTTCTAAAATGCATCGAGTGAGCACGTCTCTAAATCGAGGATTCGGTCTCACATGCAAAAAAAAAAGGATGTCTTCGAATAACAACAGCTCACTGAGCGGCGGCATTCCGACAACTGCTGTGGTCTCCTTTCTGAAAAAAAGGAAGAAAGGAAGTAGGCCTGGCTTTCAACGTTGAGAAGCCGTTCCCGCCGGCATCGCCAAGGCAGCGCGCGGCTTGCTGTGAAGTATTTTCCGGCTGTGTAGGCTTAGAAACAGCGCTTTTCCGACGCCATGAACACGCATCTCTTGACGCGCCAGCCTTGAAGGGAACAAGGGAAAGAGGGAAGTAAAAGGAGAAACATGGTAGACAGAGAAACAAAATACCAGGCTGTGAGAAAAGCGGCCTATAAGCAGCTTACGAGAACGCGACATGTCCTTGTTCGTGGCGCTACGATCGCCTGAAATTTTAAGGCGAGAGCCTTTAATGCCTCATACTGTCGTTAGCAGACGCGTCGGCAGCCGGGTCGACAGACGCGTCGGCAGGAGTGTCGACAGACGCGTCGGCAGCCGTGTCGACAGACGCGTCGGCAGATTCGTCTGCCTTTCGGCGTCACTGCTTAAAAGGCTCAAGGGTCCAGCATGAATAAAGGCGCATACAGTGAACGCATGGGCTTCATAAATAAAATAAAAAGTGTAAAGTCTAGAAAAATAAAAATGAAAAAATAAAAAAATAAAAACAAAATAAAATAAAAATAAGATGTAAAAATAGAAGTAAAAAACAATAGAATGAAGAAAATGAACAATAAATAAATAAAAACAATGTGAAAACTAAAAAAGTAAATAAAACAAACAGTTGCCAGGAAACGCCTTCGCCTTGCAGCACTTTAGAGGGCCAAAGTGCCCCCTGAATTTGTTTAGGGCTTTTTGTGCCTCATTTAGCGCAGGCGCTTCAAGGATGCGCGTTTCTGTTTATTACCATCACGAAAGGAAGAACATGAAGAGCGAGGATTATGTTAAAAGCTTCAGATCGTACACCAGCGTTTGAACGGAGATTTTACGAATAGAAAATTTGACATTGCCGTGCGTTCGGAATTTGATCGGCGCGGTGTGCAATCTAAAATTAGGATGCAGCACCGGCTGAGAGAAATACGAAGTTGTGTTTAGTCAATCTACATAGTGTACAAGGGAGATGCGTCATGAATTAGGAAAATAATGTAAAAATGAGGTCATTGCTTGCCGTGTTATGGTTTTAAATGCAGATCAGAGAACCAGTTGTGCCTTCTGAAGCGGGTCAATGCTTATTTTACGTACGGTCACAGGGTTATGTTAGTAAAGAGAAAACAAATGCCTCAGCACTGCGTCGCAGATAATATTTTTGTCTCCTTTTCCTACCTTTCCCATCTAGCAATTCTTCCACACAACACCATTTTTTGGTTCAATGTGATTGCGAGAAAGGTGCAAGTGTTTAGAAAGTGCAACACTCAAAGCTCTGCATTGGTTATTTAGTTTAAAAGATGTAAATTAGGAAAATCGGGAGAGCTCCAATCGACAGACTTACCTCTGAAGTTTTCAATGTACGCGATAGTGTGCGTGTTGAAGTAATAGCTATATTAGCCTAGTTCCTCGGTTTCGCGTCGTCCGCGGTCTCGTCGTCGTGGTTCCGTCGCCGACCCTATTCCCAAGTAAAAATACAGACCCCTACATCATCGTCATCCTAGCTACGCCAACTGCTGGACAAACGCATGTCCCATATCGCTCAAGTTAACGTTGTCTTTTTCAAGTAGCGGCCGTTTTATTCACTGTAAACAACCATCAGTTATCTGTCTTCGTCTTACATATGATGACGATGATGATGTCCTCAGGCTTAATGGCATGTCTTACGTATGCCCTGGCCATGACTATTTCGTTTCCCCTGCAGGTCACACTTCGAATGAGGCGAAAAGCTAGAGGCCTGTGTGCTGTCCGATGTCAGTGCACGGTAAGAATCCCGGCTGGTCCAAAATATCCGGAATCCTCCTGTGCGGTGTCCTTCACAGACAGAGTCGTTTTGGGACGCTAAGCTCCATAAAACCGTTTGACACAAGCATTTGTGGCGCAGACGGTCGCTGTCGGTTGTGTAGTCAGTTGTTTTCCCCCCTTAGTGGCTTTACACGAAGAAAATAACATAACTGTGAAAATGAGCCCACATGAAATTAAAAACCGGCAGCTGTCTGACTGACCCATCCATCATAGCTTCTTGATAAACTGGCCACCGCGATTGGCCATAACCGGTTGAGCGAAGTGTACTGTTAGCACTAGGTTATATATAAGTTAAAAACACTCCGTGAAGCCGGACGTGACACGTCGGCAGCGAATCCTGAACAGATCGTCACGACCATGGTAGTTTTTTATGCGAAGCATATTGCTAGAGCTACACTACAGCCTGTCGAGCGCGGCGGTGGAGCTACCATTGACCTTTAGCGTGACCACGTGACACCACGTGACAACATGACGTCACAGCAGAGGAGAGATGGGCTGCCGGCTCGCGCGGTCGGCCGCGGCAGTGGAGGCTCCACATCAGAGGCGCGGCGGCTGACCACGTAACAACATGACGTCACAGCAGAGGAGAGATGGGCTGCCGGCTCGCGCGGTCGTCCGCGGCGGTGGAGGCTCCACATCAGAGGCGCTGCAGCTGACCACGTGACGCTACAGCAGCGGTATAAAGCTGAGCTTGCCTCGTGGAGTATCTGTTCTCGCTTCGGCGAGCGCGGCTTCGGCCGCTTCTTTTTGAGCAGCGTCCGCTCCGGCGGACGCAGTTGTTGCTGCGACGCGCGTCTTTTCTTTCCCTTTTCTCTTTCCTCTGATCTTTTAACTCTCTTCTATCTGCACGTGGCAGCGGTGGTGGCTTGGCTCGAGCCAGTAGCAGGCCCGTGCAATTTCCTCTTCATCCTTCTCTCAGTCACAACAACAACAACACAACAACTCTCCGGGCACTTACAAGGCGGCCAGGTGTTGGGATGCCGCCTAGAAGCAGGGCTGATTTGAACGAGAAGCGAAAGCTTCAGCGTGCCACAGAGACCGATGAAGAGCGGGATGAACGTCTGGCTAAGCGGTACTTTCCATGGGTGCCAAGAATGCTGTTGTAGCCGGTGCTGGGGCAGCGGTTGTACACTCTGCATTGAATTCACCGATGATCCCGTATATAGCTGCCACGGCAATCCTTGCTACACTTATAGTGATTGTATTAAAATGACCAAGTATTCAACCAAGGAAAGCCATGTGTTACCAAGCCTAGCCATCAATATGCTTCGCATCTGACTAGGCTTAACCTTAGCTAAGCCTCAGCCATTTTTTTTTCGGAAACTGCAGTTTTTTATTCTCGATTAATGCAACCAATTTGATCGTCTAGAGGCAGACCATTATAAGCGAGGACGTCCAGAATCCTGGTAGAAGAAGCTTTGCAGAATGAAGGTGAATGTCGGACATCTCGGAAAATCGTACCAGACTTCAGTCGCTAATGGACTGCACGCTTTACATTGCGTGCCTCATCATGACACATTCGAAATGTAAACCCCAGGTATGATTTTGGGAAGAAAGTATAGTAAAGGAAACATAAACGGCTGCAACTGGCATGCGTTTCACACATGACTTGGACCCATTTCCACTGTTGCCATCACAAGAGTAAAAAGAATGCAGCTATGTAAACCTTCACATTCTAGCCGCAAACCACTTTTAAAACATGCCGGCAGTGGTGCGCCTATGTAGCTATCAGGAAAAAAAACTTGTTTTCAAAGACTAGGAGCACACAAGTATTCGTAAATTATTAATCCCGCTACGCCACTTCCGAAGAATTATCTGTAACCAGGAATAGCTTTAAGAATGACCTTCGTTTGGAAGTTGTTGTTGTTGTTGTGACTGAGAGAAGGATGAAAAGGAAATTGCACGGGCCAACCTACTGGCTCGAGCCAAGCCACCACCGCTGCCACGTGCAGATAGAGGAGAGTTAAAAGATCAGAGGAAAGAGAAAAAGGAAAGAAAAGACGCGCGTCGCTGCAACAACTGCGTCCGTCGGAGCGGACGCTGCTGAAAAAACAGATAAGCGGCCGAAGCCGCGCTCGCCGAAGCGAGTACAGAAGTATCAGCGAATTTAAACAACTAAACAGCGAATTTAAACAACTAAACAGCGAATTTAAACAACTAAAGGTGGCCCGCGGTGAACAGACAGCTCACGCTCCCAGATGACAGAGAATTATTGCTCCATTCCTTCTCCTCAAAAATTAGGAGTCACTTTGGCGACTAAAGTGGTGCAAGGCGAAAGCCTTAGTACAGCATTCTGTCACGAATGTGGTTGTGAATTTTGATTCAAGTGCTGCCAGCGAATGACGCGTCCATTGGCTGTCTGCGTGTGTTACTGATGTGTGGTTAACATGTTAAGCTTCGCCTGTAAGAGTGGAACGCGACAGCGTCTTGCAACGCTGCCAGGGAGTCCACAGAACGCCATCGCCAATTCGGCTGTACGCCTTGCTGGACGGTAAATTTATTTTTTGAGGAAAGGAAATGTATCTCTCTCGCATATCTGGGTGGACACCTGCACCTCGCCGTAAGGGAAAGGGGGAAGATGGGAGTGAACGAAGACGCCGTATTAGCTAGACGCGCCTTTGTTCATTCCAAACCATTCAGCTGGCATTACGGAGTGGCTAGCGTGCTCGTATCGCACTCCGGAGACCCTGGTTCGATTCCCCACTCGACCAATTTTGTTCTCGGTTTTATTGATTTATGCGGTCTAACTAGAAAGGTTAATTAGGCCATTTCATATTTATATTATTGCATTTCTATCCATCGTGTTCTGTCATTCACCTGTCAATTGTTGGAACTGTCTAGGATGTTCGACACAACGTATACGAAACGAGCAACGTCGAACTGAGTGGGGAAGTGCGCGGTGGTGGAGCGAACGCGGCTTCGTACTTATCTGTTTTTTTCAGCAGCGTCTCCTTCCGCTGACGCTGTTGTCGCTGCGGCGCGCGTCTTTCTTTTCTTTTCCTCTTTCTTCTGACCTCTTCATTCTCCTCTATCTTAATTAGGCTAATTGATTAATTAAGCAATTAACTAAACTCAGTCCAACTTAGTTGGAGCATCACTATACGATCCCTTTGATTGGTTACTAGCCCAAGTACAATTGGCCCCATTTGAAATTCGCGCACTGTGACGTCACGAGCATTTCGACCAATTGAAAAGCGTGACATTTTCTGTCGACAACTCCTGCTTACAACGATGAGGCATTAAAGGCTTCCGCCTTAAAATGCGTTGCGTTCAAAGGGCAAGGCATCGCGCAGAACGGTTCGTGGCGTTCCTCCCTTCCAGTACGGTGCGGTTCGGATGTCCACCGAGATGACAGAGAATTACTGCGCCGTTTCCTTTCCTCAAAAAGCGTCGCGTTCAAAGGGCAAGGCATCGCGCCGGACGGGTGGTGGCGTTCCTCCCTTCTTGTACTGTGCGGTTGGGGTGTCCACCGAGATGACAGAGAATTACTGCGCCATTTCCTTTCCTCAAAAAGCGTTGCGTTCAAAGGGAAAGGCATTGCGCCAAATGAGTGGTGGCGTCCCGTGGATTGCCTGGCAGCGCTACGAAACGCTGTGGCGTTTCACTCCTACAGGCGAAGGTTAAGCGTCATTAATTAGCAGTCAATTAGTACTTAGTCATTAATCAGTAATTAGCCACCAATTAGTAATGTGTCATCACTTCGTCATCAATTATGTGTGACGTCATCGAGTGGTGACGTCACCAGTGCCACAGAGGCAGTCAAAGTGGTGCGGAAAACTCTTTCGCCTCTACGCACTTCAGGCAGTCAAAGTGTCCCCTGAATTTTTATGCCCTGCAGGACCTCCACCGCAGTTCGGAGGTCTGGAACAGAAAGGCGCTTGCCGCGCACCAGAGGTTCTCGCCTAGGCCGAGTGCGTGGCCTTTCACAGCACGGCGGTGGGTCGCAGTCGCACTTGGGGATACGGCAAGGAAAGCACCACATCGCGGGGGTCGTGTGCATCGCCAATGGGAGCACAAAGGCGGTTCCGGCGTAAGTGTCAAGAGACAGAGCCACATGCACAGCGAGAACGCCAGCCACAAGTAGAAAAGGTGTGATTCCTTGATAGGAAGCCGGTACAAGATTTTGATTCCAGTCTGCAGGAAGGGCTGTATGAAGTCTACAGTACGGGACCTGGCGACTGTGATTTTCAAATATTCCATAGCGACATAAACCTCCTGCATGAATAATCATGGAAGGTCGTGAAAAAGTCTGGAAATAATTAGAAAAATTTCATCAGCGGCAGAAAATTGCAAAAAGCAAAGTGGCGTTAATAGAGAAATTGTAAAAAAAAACATGACATTCATGTTTATAATATTTTCCTCCAGTATGAATGTGCGGCACTCTTTCTTGGCGCACTGAAGTAAGAATAGAGTTTTAATTATATAGACAGGCCAGAAGGCTTTTTCATGAATAGTTTACTTTCGAACAGCAGTCAAATATACCCTAAACCTTTCGTTCTGAGAAAATGGCAAAACTAGGGCAAGTACAGGTTGTTTGGCACATTACGACTTATTTGCGGTACTCAGTGGCGATATGCATCGCATTGTGTAGTAAGACATCTTCCGTATCACAAGGGCCAACTTCAGGTTTAGTGCTCAGAAGCCAGTGAATGAGCCATTGATAATAAAGGAGAGAGAGAGAGAGAGAAAACTTTATTTACAAAGGAATTCGGGGCACGCCCCAGGGTCCCCGCACGACCCCACTGCACTCAAGTGTTTATGTTCCTGAGGTCCATAACACTGGCAGCACGGCCGGTGGCGATGGTCTGCACGGCCGGGTCCTCCGAATGCAGCAGGGTCTCCCAGTCCTCCCAGGTCTTGAGGTTCTCTAGGTCCCGCGGGGGAGGGTCCGCCGGGCAGAGGGAAAGGATGTGGAGGAAAGAAGCGAAGGGTTCTGGGCATAGGGCGCAAGCAGGAGTGGGGAAGGAGGGATGATAGTGGGTTAGGGTAAGGGGCGAGGGGAGAGTATGTGTTTGTAATCTGCGCCAGAGTGTTGAGTGTCTGTTATCTAGGGAGGGGTGGGGCGGGGGGTAGAGCTGGCGAGAGGCTCTGTATGCCTGGGTCAGCTCACTGAATGAGTGCATGCGATGCTTCGTGAATCCCCGATCCGAGGCCACCTGAGCCCGGTTTAAAGAACCTCGGGCTAAAAGGTTGGCGGCCTCGTTTCCGGGATTCCCGGAGTGCGCAGGCACCCATATCAGCTCCACTTGGCGGGGCGGGGGTGCATCGGGCGAGTCCAGTATGCCAAAAGCAGGGACATGAACTCGGCCTCGAGCAAAATTTAGAATCGCAGTTTTAGAGTCAGTTAAAATATACCGGGCTTCCGTGCGGGTTATAGCAAGTGCAATGGCGGCTTCCTCTGCAGCCTCTGGGGACGTATCTGGAGGGAGAGGTAGTGTGAGGAGGGTGGATGAAGAGGAGTCCACCGCAGCTGCTGTCGCTTCATCACCCGTGCAGGCAGCGTCCACCCATACGGCGTCCGGCTGGGGGCCGTACGCTCGATGGAGTGCCTTCGCACGGGCTCTGCGGCGCTGCTCATGGTGGGACGGGTGCATATTCCTCGGGAGCGGCCTGATGAGAAGCTCTCGGTGAAGGGATCGTGGGATGGCGAGAAGGGTTGGGTCGTTGGCCGGTATTTTGATTCCCAGGGAGTCCAGGATATACCGACCTGTGGAAGTTTTTGTGAGCCTGATGTATTGGGCCTGTCGGTGGGCCTCCACCAGTTCCCCGATCGTGTTGTGGAGGCCCAGGCCTAGTAATCTGTCTGTGGGTGTGTTGAGGGGAAGATGAAGTGCTACCTTGAATGCCTTGCGAATCAAAGCATCCAAAGCGTTTATGTCATGTTTGGATAGTTGTAAGTATGGGGTAGTGTACAGTACACGGCTGAGGACAAAGGCATGAATGAGGCGACATAGGTCGCGCTCCTTCATGCCTCTATGATGTCCCGAAACCCTGCGGATGAGGTGCGATATCGCGCCTGCAACCTGCTTGAGTTTCTTGAGGGTAGTGGTGTTTTTGCCATCGTTCTGGATGTGCAAGCCCAATACACGGAGGGTGCCAACCTCAGGTACCGGGTAACCATTCAATTCAATGGCAATGGGGGAGCGGGGACAGCGGTGGTTCTTAGGCCGGATGAGGAGCAGTTCGGACTTCTCTGGGGAGCAAGACAGTCCGATGGTCCGTGCGTAATTTTGGGTGAGGGTGGCTGCTTCCTGTAAGGTGTTTTCTATGTCGCCGTCACTGCCGTGGGTGGTCCACAGGGTGATATCGTCGGCATAAAGAGTGTGCTTGAGGTGGGGAATAGTTGCCAATTTCCGGGCGAGGGGTATGAGGGTTATGTTAAAGAGAAAGGGGGAAAGGACGGACCCTTGAGGGGTGCCGATACTCTGAAGTGTGTAGGAGGTGGAAGACAGAGGCCCGAAGTGTATCTCAGCCGTGCGGTCAGTCAGGAATGCTTGAATGTAGGCATACGTGCGCACACCCACATTCAATGGGGATAGAGCAGTCATGATCGCCTGATGTTCAATGCGATCAAAAGCTTTGGAGAGATCCAAAGCTAAGACTGCCTTGGTGTGACCTGGAAGAAGCGGGTCAAAAAGGTCGTGTGTGAGTTGCAGCATGGCATCCTGTGCGGATAGATGAGGGCGGAATCCCACCATGCTATGCGGGTAGAGATTGTTGTCCGCCATGTGACTTGTGAGTCTCGCTAACACAACATGCTCGAGGAGCTTCCCGAGGCATGAGGTTAGCGAAATCGAGCGAAGGTTTTGAATGGTGAGTGGTTTGTTGGGTTTTGGTATAAATATTACCTTCGCGTGGCGCCAGGACTGCGGGAGGTTACCCTCCCTCCAGCACTGGTTGAAGTATTTCGTAATGTGGGTGATCGATTGGTCATCCAGATTACAGAGCATGGTGTTTGTGATTTGGTCTGCACCAGGTGCGGAGTTGGCGCGGAAAGTCAGGAGGGCCGCTCTGACTTCCGTCTCCGTGATGTCGGTGTCGAGTGTTGGATTTGCTTGTCCTGTGTAGTGCGGTAGAGGTATGGGGCCGCCTGGAGATGTGCGTCGCATCGGTTCCGCAGATTTTGACCAAATTCGACCGGACCAAATCATTCTCGCCACCGGATTTTCTTCGGAACGGAAAGATACCAAGTGCTGGATCCCCAGGATAGAAATTTCAAGCGGTAGGACCAGTTTCCGGTTTTCTACCAGACTTGAAAGTTATAAAGCGGACGCCGGCCCGCTAACCCTAACGGGACACACAGCTCGACATCGTGAGAGCATGGGCCGCTAACCTTGTCGACGACGCCGACGCCTAGCATCGACGCCGTTTCAACGACGGACCATATGGCGGGGCCCAGCCAAGACAACGATGTGCCATTACAATCACCAAACGTCCTTCTCAACGAATTCCAAGAGATGGATGAAGACGACTTCGGAGACGCCGACTTGGGAAGTGAGGACGAGATCCCGTCCGACTCCTCGTCGAAGCCATCCGGGTACAACAACGATGCCAGCTGGGAGCTTGTACAATCCAAGCGCCAGAGAAAACTTCAAAGGCGAAAAGAACGCAAAGGTATGGGAACCGACCCAGCCGCCAAACCTCACGATGGAAAATTACCGGGTGATGCGACCGGCTGCAACAAGAATGGATCAAGGGAGCAGAGCAGGCCTAGGCGAGGAATGCCGCCACTCCCCAGAAGCGACTACAAGATCATTATTCGACCTAAGAAAGGACTCATGGTGAAGTCCCTCACCACCCACCAAGTAGCCCGCGCCATTGTCATGGCGTGCGGCCAGCAATGCAAGGACGAGGACCTACTTGTAAGACGTCCTGCGCGGCGTGATCCACGGTGTAGACCCAGGTACCCCTCCTGAAGAACTCAAAGCACACTTACGAGTCAGAACTCAAGGAGTGACCATACTTCAGGCAAGGATGCTCGGAAAATCCAAGACGGCAGTGCTCACGTTCGACGGCCCAGTCTTGCCGAAATTTGTCATTTATTACGGAGGAGAAGTACCATGCTACCAGTACCGCCCCACTAGGCAAGTGTGTTACGTCTGCTTCCAGCAACGACACCGCTCCGACGTGTGCCCCACACCGAACATTATTGTGTGCGGACTGTGCGGAGTTTCGAACCCGCCCGACGACCACGAGTGCGCGCCCAAGTGCATAATCTGTGGCGAGGCGCACCGGACCGGATCCAAGGAGTGCCGAGAGAGATTGAAAAAAGCGAGGCCAAAACCCACAGGAGGAAGAGGACGGAGCGACCAACGCGGGCGACCACCCAAGCGATGGCTCAGCTCAGAGGGAGAGACATCGAGGAGCCGATCGAGGTCCAACTCCTTCCCGCCTCTACCACCAGCAGGCCCACAGGAGGGGGAGAAGCAAGAGAAAAAATTACCGACGATTACGTTACTTCCTAATGCGAAATTTGAGCGCAGCAAATAAGCTGTTTCACCTTTTCGATAGATTGAGGCAAAGAAATCGAGCAACACATGTATGCGCTATCACAGAATTTTTATTTTTTTTCACACGTATTCCTTTAACAAAGACTCCACTAACAGTTCTTGACAGTCATGAAGGAAGCTTTGTGGTCGGAGAAATAGAGTGATATATGTTCGAATTGGTACACCAATGCTTGATTCTCAAAGACGAGATCTATACAAGTGCCTCGCGAGGTTGTCACAGCCGTGGGACGCGTTACGAGCGAGAGGAACGGGATGTTCTCCCGCATAAGTGTTAGGAAATTGCTGTTTGTCTTTATGTCAACATTAAAGTCCCCCACTACTAACATCGGTGTGGATCGATGGACGGTTAATGCGAGTTGCAGGAAGTGCAAGACGTCTTTCGTGAGTGCGGTAGGGGCGAAGTAGGCAGCTACTACCAGTAAGCCGTTGGGCAACTTTGCGGCGCACAGTTCGCCAACTTCATGTGACGTGCCAAACATTTCGACTGGTATTGCAGAGAGACCTGTGCGCAAGTAGATAGCGACTCCCGCCGCTCTGTTGTGGTCTCTGCGAGCACCACAGCGGTATAGGAAATCTATGACTTCGAGAGGCTCTTCGGGATCCATCCAGGTTTCAGCAAAGCAAAGTACAGAGGAATGGCGCGGAATGTGATCGTGGTGTACGTCCTTGGCATGTGCGGCAAGGGAGCGTACGTTAAGAATGTGGTTGTGAATGATGAGTCAAGTGGTGCCAGCGAATGACGCGTCCATTGGCTGTCTGCGTGTGTTACTGATGTGTGGTTAACATGTTAAGCTTCGCCTGTAAGAGTGGAACGCGACAGCGTCTTGCAACGCTGCCAGGGAGTCCGCAGAACGCCATCGCCAATTCGGCTGTACGCCTTGCTGGACGGTAAATTTATTTTTTGAGGAAAGGAAATGTATCTCTCTCGCATATCTGGGTGGACACCTGCACCTCGCCGTAAGGGAAAGGGGGAAGATGGGAGTGAACGAAGACGCCGTATTAGCTAGACGCGCCTTTGTTCATTCCAAACCATTCAGCTGGCATTACGGAGTGGCTAGCGTGCTCGTATCGCACTCCGGAGACCCTGGTTCGATTCCCCAACTCGACCAATTTCGTTCTCGGTTTTATTGATTTATGCGGTCTAACTAGAAAGGTTAATTAGGCTATTTCATATTTATATTATTGTATTTCTATCCATCGTGTTCTGTCATTAACCTGTCAATTGTTGGAACTGTCTAGGATGTTCGACACAACGTATATGAAACGAGCAACGTCTTACTGAGTGGGGAAGTGCGTGGTGGTGGAGGGAACCTGGCTTCGTACTTATCTGTTTTTTTCAGCAGCGTCTCCTTCCGCGGACGCTGTTGTCGCTGCGGCGCGCGTCTTTCTTTTCTTTTCTTTTCTTCTGACCTCTTCATTCTCCTCTATATTAATTAGGCTAATTGATTAATTAAGCAATTAACTAAACTCAGTCCAACTTAGTTGCACCATCACTGTACGATCCCTTTGATTGGTTGCATGGTTACTAGCCAAAGTACAATTGGCCCCATTTGAAATTCGCGCACTGTAACGTCACGAGCATTTCGACCAATTGAAAAGCGTGACATTGGGGGCGGAGCTGGTTACGAGGCCGACGACGACGCGAAACCCAGGAACGGACGCCAAAGAGCTGCGCTCTAAAAGAAAAAAGAAGAAGCTTTCCCAGACAAGCGACAGCAAGGTGAGCTGGGCTTCTACCACTGCTTCGCACTCGGTAGGAAAGGGTAGTGACATAAACAACACAAACAACAAAGACAGTCGCGTCACAGAACCGAAGGACGCGAACAGCGATGCGCTCAGACGCGAGCTAGAACTCGCTCGAATCAAACAAAACGAGCTCGAACGCAAAGTTGAGGAACTCACAAAAACACTAAAGGAACAACAGCGGGAACTCGACACGACTAGAGCCCTTCCAAAACGACAACCACAGGCATCGAACGAAGGAGACCTTGAAACACGAATGCAACAGATGATGCAGCAGATGATGCAGGATATGATGCAGCAAATCCAGTCGCAAATGCAACAGATGCAAGTACAATTCCAAGGGCAGATCTCAGAGATGAGAAGCGCTTTTAGAAAACAAAAACATACCGAAAACATTAGGGAAAGGGCGTACAACCGTCCAGCGCTAACAGCTTTCGCAAACGAACAAGGCAACAGCAGTAACGCGTAAACATGATCAGTACGTATCGGCAAGAACAAGAACACTTAGATATTTGGCAATGGAACTGCAGAGGCTACCGAAAAAAGGAGGCCGTCTTAAAACAATATATAAACACACAACTCACACCTCCTGATGTAATTGCGCTCCAAGAGACTGGAGTCAAGCCGACCTTACAATGGTACGAGGTTTACGAGAGTCAAAACGAAGGTAAAGCGGTCGTCCTAGTCAGCAAAACCATTACCGCCATCAGGCACGATACCATCGCCGACACCGACATTGAACACGCGCTTCTTGAACTCATTCCGAAGAAGCGAAAGGGACGCAGCACGTTCTTACTGAATGTGTACAGCCCGCCGAGACAAAGAAAAGCCAAACTCTTCGAACTGTTTTATGGAGCGCACAAGCTGGCCAAAGAAAATGCGCTCATAATCGTAGGAGATTTCAACGCCATGGACAGGAGTTGGTGATACCAGAAACAAGACATCAAGGGAAGAACATTAGTGGAAGTAGCGGAATACTTTGGCTGCAGTCTAATCACAGATCCTGCGACCCCCACGAGAATTGGAAATAGCGTTAGCACGGACACATGCCCGGACCTCACCTTCGTAAGGAAGAGCAGGGAGTCACAGTGGGAAAACATGATGGAAAATCTAGGCAGCGATCACTTTATCCTCCGGACACGAATAGCATCCGACACCATAAGACGCCAGATTGGACAGGCGAAAATCACTGACTGGAACGCATTTCGCGGGGCTTGCAACAAATCTGAAGGTGGTATCCAATCACTGGAGGAATGGAGCGGCATGCTGCGAGAAACGCGACAACGATGCACAAAAAGTCTAAGGAGAATGACAGCAACGCCTGAAGTAGACGCCCACCTCCTCAGACTATGGGAAGCGAGACGCAGTCTCACCAAAAGATGGCGGAAGCAAAAACACAACAGGAAACTAAAACTAAAGATAGCAGAAATTACGGCAAAGGCGGAAGAATACGCGATGCAACTCGCGAAACAAAATTGGGAACAACTCAGCGACTCACTTAGGGGAACTCTAGGCACGGCCAGAACCTGGAATCTCTTAAGAGCACTAATCTATCCGACCAAAATAAAATCAGAAAACAATAAAGCCATCCACAGATCCATCCACTCCTTCGAGGGATCAGACATCGCCCTACTGGAGAAGGCACGAGAAAAATGTTTTGGCGATCACAATCCCCCGCGATACCAAGGAACGTATCGAGGAGCCGAAAACGAGAAACTCGACCGCCCCATAACTATGGAAGAGGTTTACGCGGCCATAAGAAACACCACCAGAAACACGGCAGCCGGAGCGGACAGAATCGACAACGCCCTAATCCGCAACCTGAGCGACGACCTCATACAAGAGCTCGTCAGCTTTCTTAACAAACATTGGGAGGCGGATACGGTTCCCGAAGATTGGAAACACGCCGAAGTAATAATGATACCTAAACCTGGTAAAAAGCTACAAATTGAAAACCTCAGGCCCATATCACTCACGTCGTGCCTTGGCAAGCTTTACGAACGGGGTGTAACTTTAAGACTTCAAAATTACATGGAAGACAACGACTGTGTACCACATACCATGTTCGGCTTCAGAGCGAAGCTCTCGACGCAGGACGTTCTCCTCCAGATACAAGAAGATGTCCTGCGAAACGTACCTCGGACGGGAGAAAATGTCATAATGGCCCTGGACATCAAGGGGGCATTCGATAACGTTAGCCACGAAGCGATCCTTACGGGCCTAGACAACCTGGATTGCGGACGCAGAATCCACGGCTTCGTCAAAGCCTTCCTGTCCGATAGAACTGCCACCATCGGCATAGGAGACCTTCGATCGGACAAAATTCGCACTCCAAACAAGGGAACACCCCAAGGGTCAGTTATCTCACCCCTACTCTTCAACATAGCTATGATAGGCCTAGCTCGAAAACTAGAGAACATCGAAGGCATCAGGCATGCAATGTATGCTGACGATATAACAATCTGGACAAACACAGGCTGTCTCGGAGAGAAGGAAGAAAGGCTACAGCAAGCGGCCTCTTGTGTAGAGCAATACCTCGCAGAAAGAGGACTCGCATGCTCGACCGAGAAATCGGAACTGCTGAGAGTCTGGAGAGGCAAGCAAAACCGGACCGTCCCAACCAACGAGGACCTAAAACTGAACGTCTAAGAAGGGACGCCCATACCCGAAAAGACAACAATAAGAATTTTGGGCATGTGGGTTCAATCCAACCAGCGCAGTACTCACACTTTTACCCTGCTGAAAGACACAACGCTACAAGTCGCACGCATGATCACCCGCATCACCAACAGGCGACATGGCATGCGTGAAGAAGACACACTAAAACTAGTCAGAAGCCTAGTAGTTAGTCGAATCACGTACAGCCTACCCTACCAGTGCCTCAACAAAAATGAAATACAACAAGCGGATGCCCTGCTACGCAAAGCGTATAAGACAGCGCTCCGACTACCACGCAACACGTCTACAGAAAAACTCATGGCCCTGGGATTACACAACACCTTTGAGGAGCTACGAGAGGCGCAGCTTGAGTCGCAAAAACTCAGGCTGTTGCAAACAACGACAGGAAGAGCGCTCCTGCAGAGGCTCGGATACCGCGAGCAGATGCGAGAAATGTCGAGGACGGCAACGATCCCCGACGAGCTTCGCAAGACCCTCAAGGTAGCTCCAATATCAAAAAACATGGATCCCAACCTCCATCGAGGCAGAAGAAAAGCGAGGGCCGAATTCATTGAGAAAACATACGCTCCTCAAGCCACGACCGTGTATACAGACGCGTCTTGGAGAGGAGGAGATACCAAAATCGCTGTAGCGGCGGTGGTCGATTCGTCTTTACGCGAAATGACCAGCGCGTCTCTCCGAGGCTGCACAGCCGCAGAGTCCGAGGAAGTAGCCGTTGCTCTAGCGGTGGCGGAGGGCTATAGAACCGGGCGGTCACTAACAATACTCACGGACTCTCAAACAGCCTGCCGAAATTACATGAATGGCAGGATAGGTCGTCACGCGCTCCGTATACTCCTCGCAGCGAGCGACAGAATTAAAAACCAGGAAGAACAAAACGACAAGATCCCACACAAAATTGTGTGGGTACCGGGGCACACGGGGGTGGCAGGGAACGAAGAGGCCGACAGGATAGCTCGAGGATACATTACTTTCCGAGCATCCGACGAGACCGCCGAACTCGCGCCAGCACCCAGGGAATATTCGGCCATACTACAAAACTATAGAGGCAGAAGAATGCGATATCCCCCACCGCACAAATCTCTCAGCAGAGAGGAAGCTGTCACTTGGAGACAATTACAAACAGGCTCTTTCCCAAACCTACATATACTAAACAAAATGCACCCTACGATATACACGGACAAATGTCCCTGGTGCGACGAAAAACCTACTCTATACCACATCACATGGGCCTGCCAAAACATACACGTGATCCCCAAAATACAAAACCCGAGTGCGGAGCAGTGGGAGACTCTGCTATCCAGCGACCGCTGTGAAGACCAACAAGGTCTGGTGCAGCGAGCTCAACGGGCGGCAGGGGCCAGCGGAGCCCTGGACTGAGGGCAACCGACCACTGATTAGAGGCGGACGACTTCGACAGAGAAGGCTCCTGGGGGTAGAACCAAGACGTCTCTGAAGATGCCCCCAAACCGCAGGAAAAACCATTAGTGTAAATAAAGTTTTCCCTTCCTTCCTTAGTTGAATGCGCTGTCTAGAAGAACAAGACGAACGTCTCGCGAAGAGACGCCGCCAAGCTACTCAACGACGGAGTGTCGCTACCGAAATGTCAGTAGACGAAACTGCTACCGCTAAGTTTATCCTGGGCTGCCTGAGCTAAGCCAGTGCCATTTTTTTAGCAGGTGACTGCACAAGCACAGGCAATTGGGCTAGTTGGTTATTGCAAACTGAATATTAATTACTATTTTTCTCTGTAAGTCATCCTGAAGTGCATTCTCTCCTAAGGAAAATTTATCGCAAGCGGATGAGTTAAGTTTTATTGCGAAAGCAATACTACTCGCACTTTCAAGCCTTCGCGTGACCCGGCCGCAGTTACGTTTGACCTTTAGCGGAGTGAATATGGGCGACCAACTCGCTCCTTCAGATAGCCCGTCTGCAGTTACGCCGTGCCGCGCCCCTGTGGCGCGCCGCGCACCTGTGGCGCTACTGGCGCTGTGACGTCATACCAGCTGTATATTATGTTTTCTTTCTCTCAGTCACAACACCAAAAACAAAATATAAAAAAAAATTACCGAAGACGCTTTGAGTCGTCGCGCAGCGGCCGCCGGTAGCCACGCGTGACCTGTAGACGCGGCGCACTGCTTTTGCGCTTTTTCTTTCGCAACCTACCAGGCTAAACCAAAGCTAAGCCCCAACCAATTTTTTTTTCACAATTTTAATATCCTTACTGAACGATTGTTAAACGAAAGCAGAGAGCAAAATTAGAGCATGATTAATGAAAAAGCGATGTGGACACAGTTCTGTTTATGCTCATGGATTATACTGCTCAAAGGAGACCCATACAGAAGTTTACCGCAGATGCTCTGAAAACAAAGGTTTTGTTGAAGTAATGAGTCCCATTTAGTCCTCTTTCCGCTCGGCTACTGCTCTAGTATATCGAACTAATTTTTTATTTGGTATTTGTTAGATAATTCGATAGTTATCTGCTCATTCAGAGTGAACAGCCATAGGACAGATGAATTAATGATGGGCTGGTACGCAAAGTTATTACTGTACCTTACGATGACCTGAACGTGACATCGTGCCCGTAGCTGAAGGAATCACCCCAGACACTTCGGTTGCTTCCCAGCGCGCTAAATGCTGTCCGTCGACTCTTCAAGAGGATAGTGTGGCCTCCGATAGTTTCGGTCTGACTCCGGGAGCGATATTCATTTTCACACCTCTTATCTCACAGCACAGCGCAGACTGTTATTATCACTTCCTGCCATATTGTAATCAACTTCTGTCGGGCTCCCGCTCGTATGAAAATGAAATGTAGAGCGGTTTCCTAGATTGTTGCAAATTATGAGCACGATGACTAATTGTTTTAAGCTGCACAAGAACCAGCTGGAAAAAGAACCATGTCCATCGCTTTCCGCTCTGTACTTGAAGGTGTCAAAGACGCAATTGTCGAGCATTTCTCCCAAGAAACATCGATTACCAGGCCTGTGGTACGATTGATAGTGTTGACGCAACTGTATGTATCCGGCTGCACTAAGTATCCAACTGTGAACTTCTCGAGTACAGGGAGATGCTCAAGCACATAGTTCATCCCTGCAATTATTTTGCAAGCCCGAATGTTGAGTGCAGCGTTTGCAAGTTTTTTAAGGTCTCAGAAACAAAGGTGGCAATGGGAACACCGGTAGCATGCAAATATGGGTTAAAATAAATCGTAAATGTGAACACATGGTTTTCTTGAAAACAAGCCCTAGCTTTTCTACTGCAATCACTACTCTGATCCCAGGTTATGAGCAAGCTGTTGTGAGCTGGTTTGTGACACTACAAGTACTTTGTTGTAAAGACACGTGGTAGTACATAGAAACAAAGGCACTGTTACTTGAGTTTATCTCCCCATCAGTGCGAAGGAAAGACAAAGAGATGGCCTCGAAGCGCCCCGAAGAAGATTTCAATGCAAAAATATGGTGAAGATAAAGTGGCGATCAAAATCGTTTCTAAGAAAAAAGCTTTCAACAAACCGCTCCTAACTCTTCTTACTTTCCATTTCCAAAAGTGAAAATACCAATGGGTCGCCCACAACGGCGATTGCAAATATATTCTTTACAAATCGGTCCCTTTTCCTGCTTTTTGTCGATGTTTCAAAGCCGCAATTCTTTGCGCGTTGTTTTCTGATGGAGGAAGCCTTTTTCCTGTTTTCAAGGCTGTGTTGCAGGGCTGCTAAAACCAAAAAAAAACACAATGAATTCAGTATTAAGTGCCACCACTGCGCGACGAGCTGCTTTAGAATGGACTCTGGAGTTTACAGGAGAAATATAGCGCAAAAATTGTCATATTGCATACTTTTCGGAAGTTAACATATGCGATGTACCCCGTCGGCTTCTCGGCAGTATTCCACAGATCTACTGGAACATCAAGCTCCGTACAATCTGAACCGTGGTTCGGTACATGGAAGATGTTACAAGCAGCGCAATCTAGGAAAAAGAGACTGAATGCAGTACAAACGCGATTAAATTTAGCAACCTTGCGGACAGGAGCGCAGTAAAGCAATAATGAAAACAAAAAAAGCAGTTGGCGCTTCTTACGGGGGGTTTGTGCGGTTGCTGAGCTTTCAGTATTTATCACATACCCGCAGAGAGAGTTCCTTGTGCTCGGCGGCGGCAGCCCGGAAGGCGACTTATGCGACAAGCCAGGATCAGGGAAGACTTTACGCGCTATAGGGAAATAGGGAGAACAAAACGTCAGAACAAAGTAGCTAAGGAAGACCTCGAAGAAGAAGGAAAGACAGCTTGCAAGAAAAAAAACCTCACAGCAAAGCTGTGCGTATAATTAGAGCCATCACAAGAGGAAGGGCAAAGGGTTGCTAAGACAACATAGCTGCTCACTCGCGCTTTGCTTTTGCTTGCAAGTGCGCCTGCCAACTTATTACATATCCCCGCTCAGTCGCTCCTCGTGCCCTCAGTGTTTATTTTGGGGAACACGTGATTAAGCAGGTTTTGCGGTCACAATAGTAACGCAACTTGCTGTAAGCAGAGTGGAAAATAGTTGTGTCAAGAGATTTAGCGTAAAGCGCAAAACGAAAAAAGCGCTACTACACGAGAAGCATAGATATGAGCAAGCGTAAGGAAAGGATTTTCTCATCGATGCTGTCTGTAATTTTTTCGCATGAGAAATGTGCTTTTTGCAAGAGTCTGAAAAGCTCGCTTAGTTACGCGTTCTTGTGAAGGTGTCTATTCTGAATGTTGAATTTTGAGTTCTAAAAATAATTCGCGGTCACTCCACATATTCTCGCTTGAATTAGTGTTTATTTTTCATTTTTAATTCAAATTAACAAATTAATGATTGGGAGAGTATTTTAAAGATTTGTTGCGTTTTGTCAAGATTTTTGTATTCTGTACAAATGATTTTTTCGTAGAGGCGAGAAGGAGTCGCTGCCATACCAGCCAGCTGCGATCTTCGTTTTCCTATCTATTTAAGTATGAAAATGCGCTTTAACAAATAAAAAAGAGAAAATAAGTGAGAACAGAAGTTTTTAATGGCGCACTGACTGTAAAGATATCGTAAAATTTGAAGGAAGTAAACCAATAAAGACAACTTTCACTTTATTATTTGTCGGTTATAGTTAATTTTTCTACAGTAAGTTATATTACTTGCGGCCAGCTTTTAGGCTTGCTCTGTTTCCTGTTTCGCACTTTTTCGGAAATGATTCTCCGCATTTCGAGTTTAAAAGAAGGTGATCCTCTCACATTGTGTCATGTGCTATTTCAGTACTGAAATATTTTACTCAGAAGTTCTGCCCTTCCACGCTCTCCACTCACGCCAACCTCAGCCATCACAACATAACGCAAAAATGGGAGGAAAAAGTGCAGACGAAGTGGATCCACTAAACCCTTGATATATTCGAAAGTAAGGGGCGGCCACGATGTTCTTCTGAGGTTTGCCACATGACCGCAGCTAACCGTTCCGAGGTGCAATCACAATACAGTCGTAGTAATTCATTTTCATTCTCGATATCTTGTTTTCTAGGGGAGTCCTCCACAAACTAGACAGGCGAAAACAAAGCCCCTGCCGATTTTCTTGCTGCAAGCCTCGGAGGTGTCAAAAAGCAGGAGCACAAAAAAGCGCAGTGCTGTAAAATGTTTGATTGTCGTGGTTCTCATTATGCACTGTTTCTTATTAGGCACTGTACAACTGAGAAGTAACACTTTGGAAATACCTAATTACATATTAAAGGTCTTTCTGTATGGATGACTGGTGTTCTCGCTTTAACTTAGCGTGAGTGCTTGAATCGCCACCCAGTTAGAAGCTTGATTCCAAACACTTTTTTTTTAATTAAGTACTGTAGGTCAACGCCCTTTGAAGTTACCTTCGACGCAACACCTTCTCAGATGCCTCAGCCGTAAAACCAGCCTTTTTGAGGTGGTTTGATAATCTGGTGCACTTATCAAAGTTTTATTTTGATGCATTCACTGAACGCTGAAGGTGAGATTTACCGATAAGATAGCACGTGTACATAGAGGCCTTCCAGCAAAAAATGCACTGATGACATATTTGCTCTTCAAGAATAACGTTGAAAGCATTTGAACAATACACATTGGTCGTATGAAACTCCGACACAGAAGCGTTATCCGCTGTAAATTCATAGCTGCCATTTCCCTCTCGTTTTTCCTACCTCCGCCACGCTTAATGCGCTTTGTGAACGCTGCGCATTCATTGTTTTCGCGCAAGCTTCCAAGCCGTTTGTAGGTGAAGCACGTACGGTTATGGGAATCTCACGTTTTAACGCTCACAAAGCTTCCTTTACCTCCTTCATTTTTTGAAGACGCCACGAAAAACACGTCACCATGATTCGTGCTATTGCTCGCAAAAATGCCGAACGTGCTGAGAGCGCTATACGCGATCGCGTACGTTCGGTACCCGAGCTGTGGAAAAGTACTAGAGCTGAATGCAAAGCAAGAAATACATGGCCCGACTTTTGAGGCTCGGCATGCGGTACTAACAACACTACTGCCGCTGAATGCGCCCGTTGGACAAATTAAGACAGTCTGTGCAAATATGTAAAGTTACATAATTGCAGCGGCATAGTACATCAGAATACAGCTAATACGTGCTGACTAGCAGGCAGGTTAACTAACATTGAATAGCTCACTTTTTAACTATTACTGTTCGGCTCCTTATTTACTGACAAGCGTGTAGCCGATGGTGAGTAGCATAAGTATCAGTTTTTAGAATTTGAAAAAAACGCGCTTACCCTTGGCGCTGTGGCCTAAGAAATTTTGGCTATTTCGACGAGTTGCGTGCAGTGGAGAGGTAACTTTGCCTACGAGCTTCTCGAAAGCGCAAGTATATTCGCGCAATGTAACGAAAATTTCTACAGCCACAGCGCCGAGAGTAACCACGTTTTCTAAATTCTAAAAATTGATACTGATAGCACTTACCGTAGGCTGCACACCTAGTAATTAAGGAACCTGACAGCAATAGCAGCGCTTACTTTTGTTCTGTCCCCGCTGCGCTGAAAATCACTTATTATGTCTAAAAAGCAACTAGCTGAGCAGTTAACCCACTTAATCTACCCTCTTCCGGTCTCTTAACGTGACACCTGTCATTTTTGTTTCCATAGCTCGCTGTGCGGTCCTTAACTCACGTTGAACCCTTCCAGTTAATCTCCACGTTTCATCCTCATACGTTAGTACCGGTAGCCTACAGCTGTTATATATTTTTCTCTTGAAGAATAACGGTAAACTGCCAGTCGTGATCTCGGAGAACCTCCCATACGCGCTTCACCCCGTTTTTGTTCTTCTACTTATTTCATTCGCGTGATCCGGACGTGCCGTCACTACCTGCCCTATAGGCGCACTCCCTTACCACTTGCAGCACCTCGCTACCAACTGTACACTGCTCTTCCCTTTCGGGACTGTTTAGCATTGCTTCGATTTTCTTCATGTTAATTTATCGATCTACAGTACCTCTCTGCCTGCCTAACTCTTTGATACTTCTTCTATAGGGGAAATGATATAGGTGTAAAATTTGCTAATGCCAGGAACCGAAAGCTAAACGAAGTAGTCGTCGAAGAACATCGGAGCAGGCCCGTCGTCGTAGTTTTGGTCTTTGCAGTAGCCCTGCGTGTCGGAAGTAAAGTTGCGGGCCATCTGACGGCACGCCTCAGCCTTCTGGGTGATTTATGATAGAGCACTGTACTAGGAAAGATCAGAACGGTAGGATAAGATTGTGTCAAGGGTACAGGCTGGTTCATGCCGTATAAGAGGAAGAATGGCGAGAAACCTCTCGTCGCTTGATAGGCAGTACTGTACGAAAAATCGATGAATGGTGTAGCCTGTACTGAGTTCGAATGGTAAGAAAAAACGTGCATTGGGTGGTGGTGGTGGTGAAAAACATTTATAATACAATAAATATTTACAGAGATGTGATTGGGGTAGGCCCTATTGGCCCTTTCCCCTAACAATACTAGGTGGAGCCCCTATTCCGGGGCCCCATTGGCAAGCAACGCCGCCCGCGTCCTGTGAACCAAGGCCTTTTGGGTCTTTAGGTCCTGACAGCCGAGCAGGGCCGCCTCCCAGTCCTCTCTGGTGGGGTTGGGGTTGGGGGGGATAGATGGGTTTGACTGACACGCCCAAACCATGTGGAAGGTGTCAGCCACCTCCCCACAGAACTGGCACGCGCCATCAAAGGATGTATTGAAATGTTTAAGCACCGCCGGGCACAGTACAGTGTTAGTAAGAATTTTGATGAGGAGGCGCTCGTCAGCGCGATCCAGACCCTTACAAGGGGCCGGGTAGCGCCGGTGCTCCTCCTTGTAGTAATCGGTGATTTGTTTGAATGTAATGGCCAGATTGTCTGATTGGGAGTACCCTTCCAAGGACAGGGAGATAGCCCGTGGAGAGAGTGCGCGGGCGGCCTGATCGGCCTGTTCGTTTCCCTGGAGTCCCTGGTGACCGGGGGCCCAAATCAGGTTGCGTGGAGTTGGATCTTCAGATCGACAGCTATATTCCAGTATGCGCCAGGCAAGCGGGGGAACCCAGCCCAACTCGTAGTTCCGACAGGCCCCTCGCGAGTCGGTGATGATGTGTTTCGACTTGGGAGTAGTGAGAGCAAGAGCAATGGCAATCTCCTCCGCGTGTGTTGCGCTGTAGGCTTTGAAAGTGAGCCCGTTGACTGTGTTTGTGTTGTGTACGACTGCGGCCGTGTACCACACCCCGTGGTGTGGCCCGGCAACGTCTACGTAATACACATGTTCTTGGTTACCATAGTATCGCGCCAACGCTTCCGCGCGCGCCTGGCGACGACCGCTATGGTCTTCTCTGGACATGTTGCGGGGAAGGGGTCGGACCCGGAGGGCGCGTCTCCAGGGTTCTGGCACTCTCTCCCTTTCCTCAATATGGTAGTCATGTTTGATGTGTAGCCGGTCCAAGAGGCGGCGACCGGACGTGGTCTGTGCAAGACGCGTGTATTGGTTGACTAAGTGGGCCTCTCGAAGCTCCCGAAATGTGTTCACCACGCCCAAGGCCAGAAGTCGCTGGTTGGACGTGGTGACCGGGAGGTCGAGAGCCCGCTTGATGACTTTCCGGTGGATGACCTCCAGTTGGTCATCATCATGTTTGCGCAGGTGCAAGTAGGGGGTTGAGTAGAGGATTCTACTCGTTACGAAAGCATGGGCAAGCCGCAGTGCATCCTTGCTTCGTAATCCGCCCCGCTTGTTGGAGACCCGGCGGACCATGCGGCCCACCTGGTCTCCCACCGTGCGAAGTTTGGCTAGGGTGGTGTCGACTCTGCGTTGGTGGTGTATCAAGAGACCAAGGACGCGGATCTCCTTGGACTCCCGGATCGGTCCCGAGGGGAGACTGATGCAAAGCGGAGTTGTGTCCCGAGGGGAGGGACGTATGTGCACAAATTCTGATTTAGACGGGGCGCACTGGAGTCCGCAGTAGGCCGCGTAGTCGTCGACTAGGGTCGCCGCTGCTTGCAGGCAGGATTCCATGTGGCCCAGGTTACCTTGCGTGGCCCAGATTGTAATGTCATCCGCATAAAGAGCGTGATGTATCCCGGGCAAAGAGGACAATTTGGAGGGAAGATGAAGCATTGCCAAATTGAAGAGGAGGGGAGACAGGACCGCGCCTTGAGGTGTTCCCCTCGAGCTGATGGTGTATGGCCCGTGTTCCGCATCTTGTATGCGTATGTAGGCTTGACGGTCTGTAAGAAATTGTTTTATGTAGTTGAATGTTTTGTGGCCACAGTTGGTGTTACTGAGGTGGTCCAGGATTACTTCGTGTTTGACGTTGTCGAATGCGCCTTTAAGATCCAAGGCCAGGACCACCTTGTCGTTGTGGGGACATTCGACAGGATCTAAGATGTCGTGGTGAAGCTGCAGAAGTATATCCTGTGCAGACTTGTGAGGGCGAAAACCGAACATGGTGTCCGCGAAAGTGTGCTGTGTTTCGAGAAAATCGGAGAGTCTGTCGCGCACCATCGTCTCCAATAGCTTGCCGACACAAGACGTGAGGGAGATGGGGCGAAGGTTCTCCACATCAATAGGTTTGCCGGCCTTCGGAATAAAGGTCACGAGAGCCGATTTCCAATCGAGAGGGAGAGGAGTCTTTCCGTCCCAAATGCTATTGATGTATTTGAGGAGCGCGGCGTAGGCTGCGTCGGGAAGGTTGGCCAAGAGCTTGACCGTAACCTTGTCGCGCCCGGGTGCAGTGCCCCGCTTCATTTTGCTCAAGGCCGCCCGGAGGTCGTGGAGCTGGAACGGCTTGTCCAGCTCCGTGTTCTCTTTGCCTGCATACGAGTACGCCGCCTGCCGGGGGTCCTTAGTGGTGCACAGGTAGCGATCCCTGAGCGTGTGCGCTAGTTGTTTTGTCGTTCCTGTAAAGTTGTGCAAGGCCCTATGTAATTGGCGTTGGGTTTCTGTGCGTGTTTGTATTGGATCGATGAGAGCGCGGAACAGGCGCCACGTGTTGCGGCCAGACATCTGGCTAGCAGCCGCGTTGCACCGGTCCACCCAGTTAGTGTCGGCTAGCTGAGTAGCATATTCCGCTGCCTGTTGTGTGAGTTCGAGGATGCGGTTCTTTAGGCGTCTGTTATGTTTCTGTTTCTTCCATCGCTTCGTGAGGCTGCGACGGGCCTCCCAAAGGTGGTTAAACCGCTCCGTGTGGTCGTTTGTTTGCGGGTGGTACGCTGTCGCACAGTGAACGGATGCGTATGTTGAGAGGAGCTCTTGGACTAAATCGGGCAGAAAGACACCCAGGAGCTCCCAAGGTACGCCGTGAGGGAGTACATAGTAGAGGAGAATGAAGTAAGCGAAGTCACGGGCTGTCGCCATGGGAAGTTCGGCTCTCTCTGCTTGACGGGTCACGTGATCGAAGGCGATGATTGCCCATCGATTACCGGAGGCACTTCAGGGAAGCGGACCATACAGGTCGATATCGATGTGATCGAAAGGGCGAGCAGGACATGGTAAAGGCTGTAGAGGGACGGCCAAGCCGCAAGGTAATGCCTTCTGTTGCTGACAGGTGGTGCGTGAGAAAAGGTAGCGAAGGTCAAAAGTATACATGCCACGCCAGTAGCAGCGCTGACGAGGGTGATGGTAGGTTTTCAGCATGAAGGGCTTCAGCACGAACCAGCATGAACGTTTTGCCGATCAGCGTGATGACGAGCACAAACTTCGGAGTGCAGAAGGCGTGGGATGACAACCATTTTCTGCCGTCAGAACTAAAGTTGCGACGGTAAAGAAGACCACCCCGGAGTGCAAATGGAGAGCTTGGCGGCGTAGGGCCCGAGAATGTGGTACCGGGGCACTGAGCATATTGGGTGGGGAAGATATCCAAAAGCCCCGTCGCTGCTAGAATTCATATCTGGAATGGTGAGGGAGTCTGTGGAGGGTCGGGCGTAGGTTAAATACGGACTGGCGAGGGCACCGGCGATCAGGAGAGAGCGTCGGCGCCAGAATGCTTGTGGCCCGAATGGTACACGATGCTGATATATTCTTGAAGCCTCGGGGCCTTAGGCTGAGACGTACTGGCGGATCTTCGAGAGAAGCGAGCCAGCAGAGGGCACAGTGGTCTGTGACGACGTGGAAGGAGTGGCGGTACAGGTAAAGGCAAAACTTTATCTTCAACACTACAGCGAAACACTCGTTTTCAGTAATGGAGAGATGTTCGCTTTCGTAAGAACATGCCTGGCATAGGCGAACACTTATGAGGAAAAGCCAGGCTTGAGTTGGGCGAAGACCGCACAGAGGCCACCACCACTGGCTTTGGTATGGAGTTACGTTTGGTCAGCGCTATCGTAATGAGGAAGTATAGGCATCGAAGTCGGAACGTTGCGGAGCGCTGCAAATGCGTCAACGCAGGTTGGTGTCCAAGAGGAGAGGTTATGGGACCGTTCAGAAGCTGAAAAAGGCCGGGGCTATGATTGTAGCTAAATTCTGGAGAAAACGATTATTTTAAGAGCAGAGGCTGATGAATCTGCGCAGTTCTTTCATGGAGGTCGGCTTTGGGAGTCAGCAACGGCTAGCAGCTTGTTCGGATCAGATAGAGTTCCATCTCGACAGGCAACATTTATGAAACGAAAGCTTTGCTTGATGTGCGCGTGTTTTCACACAGTGCACTGCCCTTAAAACAAGTTTCTGAGACTGACAATGTCCGCTCTGCTTGCACTAAGTAAAATGAAGAAAAGCATTTCGTCAGACCTTTTTTTTTATTCGAGCTGTTAGCCATTAGGCATAATAAAAAGGGAAAGAAAGTTATGAAAAGGAGTGTAACAAGATTCGCTTAAAAAGCGGCAAAAGTTCGCGATAAAGCGATTATCTTGAGTCCACTTGCGATAGTCGTCCGCAACGTCCCATCGCAGGCCAACCTTTCTTGAGAAAATAGGAATGATACAATCATAGAATCAGCTTACCACATAGAATCAGCTTACCACGTGGTTGCACTTCTTGCATTCAAACTGAACACAGTTCCTAACTGCGAATAGTATTAATTCAGATGCGTCACCTGTTCATCTGGAATGACTAAGGTGTGAGTTGTGCGGTCTTTCATTTTCTTATTTATAAAAACAACTTAGTAATTAGCATACCTTCTTCAAGTTGTCTCTTTATCAATGACACTTTTTTATCTGGATATTTACTGCGACGATTGCCTCATTCTTTTAAGTAGGCTGTTAACAAGGTGTTCGATCAGCGAAATGTTAGGAACATAAAGCTGAACTTTATAAGTCCGAAAATTACACCGCTTCTCGTCTGTCACCTACAATATCGACTTGTAGCAATAACAGCATCTCGCTTTAAACTGTCTCGTTATAAAAGCACGTGGCTGCTAACTTCTGTTCTAACCTGCCTTGGAAATCTCACGTCGACTATGCAATCAGTAACGCTAATCGTTTGTTTCACTAGCTTTCCAGAAATGTTTTCCTTTCCATAATTTCCATAACATTATTGTTATAAAACGCCGGACTCCTCGAAATTGGAATATCCTGAATCGGTCTTCAACCGTGGTTGTGGTTTCATGTTTCTAGCTATTATTTGACTAGTCGCGCCACGAAAGGAAGTTATCTCTACCGCTACATTCTAATCTCAGGTCGCAATCCTCATTATGTAAATATACAAAACCTGCTACCGAAAAAAAAAACAAATATTGATGTAATATTATAAATCAAAGGTGTGCACGCGTGGGGTTTACAAAAAAAAATAGAAGTATAAATAATGGCTGTTAACAAACAACACTTATAGAGAGATTAATAGGTTAGTATACAGCTTAAGTAAAAATGCTTACTGCACTATGAAATGAGCCCCTTATACAAAATGGAATCGTACAATCGCTTAGCGCAACACACGCAGCCCACATGTGCACACTGAACCCTGAGACTGACCAAATTAAGCAAAAAATAAAAAGCAAGCCATTCGCCAACACAATTGCGCTGTGTCCTCTGCAAAACTGCACAAGTGAACTGGCGACAGCAAGCAATTACACCGTATAAGAAGGGGTAATCGGCGATGGCTGGTGGAATTGTTCTGAGACGATAAAAACTGTACGAGCTAAAAAAAAATCCAACCAAGTATACTCGAAACCTCTCTCCTAACCAGCATGAACGAGCGGGTATACCAGCTCGAACACGGGCCTCGCCAACCGTAATTCATAAAACGTGAAATCCTGAAGCCTGATTTCAATATGTGTTATAGCCCTTCATCGCATGAACCGGCGCTACTCAGCGGCGCCACGCTGTCGAATGGATTGTCGGCCGCATCACCTGCAGGTGCATAAATCGCATTTCTGCAATGTAGCAGGAACTCCTGCTCCTTAGTCTTGTACGCACATGCGCCTCGCAGTGGAAAGAGCAAGGTTATTACTAAGACATCTGAAATAGGAGTGGTACAACGGCAAAGCTAATTATCCCTGCGCACCGGGCTGTGCACAAGCAAACGCGATCAGCAGTGCGGCTCCTACTCGGTTTCTGTGTTACGCGTTGCAAGCTCGTAATACAAGGTAGCAGCGTGTAACCCTGGTGTACTTATAGAAAAATCTTACTTTGTTGTTCAGTATCCCTATTGAAAGTTCTCTGAGTCTCTAATGAAATGCAGTAAACATTTTTTATGGTCAAGTATAAATGCCCTAAGTATAGACCGAACTCAATATTTTTGATCGCGAAAGAATGAGATGAAGTTCAGTAAAGAATCGCCTTGAATCTTTCTCGCAAACAACACAGATTTAAAAAAAACAGCACAGAATAACAAAAAAAAATCGTGAAAGCCGTTCAAGTTTAGAGGCTTGCTTCAGTGTGCCCGACGCTGTGCAATGTTCCTTAGTTTATTGCTAATTGTTTACTTTTTGCTTTTTTTTTTCTGTGTGCACGAGTTTGCGCATGTCTCATCGCATTGTGGTCAGGCGACAGCTGGGTGCGGCGTTCGCTCGGACGTTTCGCTTGAATCCCAGTCCAGGGGCGTTCGGGTCGTTTGGTAACCGTTCTCGCTCAAGCGTCCCGGCTTTTCATTGTTCGAAGTGTTTTGTCTGTACCTTTTATTTCTCCCTGCTCTTTCCAATGTTGCTTTCCTCGCCCCCGTCGTGCAAGAAAAAGGCGCTCCCGTCAGAGCCAGCTGTCTGATCCTGCACGCTGGTTTCTGGATCTCAATGAACACGCAACAGAAAGCAGACTACGGTCTCTCAACTTTTTTTCCCGGTGATTATTTCCGAGTCCCAGCTAGCGGACATTGTCACAAACTGTTTTGTTGTTGTTACTCATTGTTGAACTGATTTAGCTCATCTCTCCTTTTTGTTATGAAGTTGCACCAGGGCATCAGGAAGTGAATTGACTCGCGAGGTTTACATCTGTCGCAAGCAAGCTATGACACACGTCAAAGATATGCAAGCTGATGGATATGGATTTTTACGCCCTCTGTGTCACAGAGGGCATAATGTTGAGACCAGAGGCTAAGATTAATTTTGCGACCAGAGGCTAGAAAGTCTTTCATTGTGAAATTTCCGAATTCTTAGCTCAAGTTGTCCTTTCGGGATTGGCCGCTAGGGGGCCGAGTAGTACAGACGCACCCCACATCGGCTCCGCACAAATACAGCGGAATTCGCCAATCGCCAGCATCATCGGCCCAAATTTCACCATCCACTGATCTACGAATGTGAGTGCCGCACGCCATCAATTTTTGGCCCGCTTAAGCCATTTTTCGGGCACCCACGGCCCTTTCTTTGTGACCTCTTCACCTCAGCTAGGCCTCGCTCCGCTGAGAGCTAGGCCTACTGCGTCGGACGCTTCCGCCACCAACACCATCATGGAGGTGCAGGTGCAGGGAGAGGTTCTTAACCCCCACGACTACGACCCAAGGGACTGGACGCACATTCTTAGTGTGCCTGCCCGCTCCAAGGACGTCCTTTCACCATCCCGAAGCCAGGAGGCCGCAGCCTCTGCTACCGGTGCCCCCAAGTCTGCGCGCCTTGAGAAGTCAGCGCACCTACAAGCAACGCTCACAGCTGCGCAGCGTTCGCGGCAGCAGCCGCCGCTTCCTGCTGCAGACTACAAGGTCGTGTTCAGATCACGAGGCGGGCTGCAGCTGGACCTGCTTCCACCCCGACAACTACGGGAAGCCATCCTTCAAGCGGCGTCCCAGCTACACGAACCAACGCGTACCCAAATCAGCGTACACCCCGTAAACAATACGTGCACCGTAAGCACGCCCATAAAAGCTGACGCGCTTGCCCTGGTTAGCGTAACCAGCATCAAAAACCAAGGCAAGGACTTCGCCGTCGCAGCTTACATAGCCCCGCCAGATGGAGCGGTACGCGGAGTCATCTCCAATGCTTATTGGAATGAGACCCCTACAGAGCTCCTGCAAGACCTGATCACCGGCAACCCAGACGCCCTCATCGTGGACGCCCGCCGAATGGGCTCCACGCGTTCCATCTTAATCACTTTCCGAGCTGGACCTGTCCCACGCGCCGTCCTTTATGGAGGAGCCCTCCACAGGTGCACACCCTATCGATGGCATATAGACGCCTGCACTAACTGCCGCGTCCCTGATCACCGGGCAGACGTGTGTGTCCACCCAAGATCCCATAAGTGCCCCCGCTGTGGGCAGTCCCACCGAAAGGAAGATGTGCCCTCATGCACCCCCAGCTGCATTCTCTGCGGAGGCCCTCATATGACCGGCACCGGGAACTGCAAGGGACGGGGCCGCAAACTAGCGTCCCCGAAGAACGCTCTCTCTCCTCCGGGTACATCGCGGCTTTCCCGCTGCGATCAACCAGGCACAGCCAGCAGACGCAGCTCGACGGCTTCCCGGTCGCCTTCTACAAGCCGGCAGAATGGCAGCAAGAACGCCACGCGTCTCACCTGGGCAGACCGCGTTTCCGGCAAAACCACCCGTCAACCCCCACCACCCCAGTCCTCCCAGGCAGACCCGAGAGACCAGGAACTCAAGGCCTTGCGTGACGAGGTAAGCCGCCTTTCCTCTCTCCTAAGCACCCCCGCCCCCTCCATGCCCCCTCAACCCGCACCCCCTGTCATTAATTCGAGCTCATCATCCACAGACACTTCGAGCACCCCTCCTGCAAAGAAACAGCGCACCACAGACGCCACACCCCCTCTCGTGCCCCCAGAAATACACGCTAAATTAGCAGCACTCGAAGCAAAATTTGACCATAAACTAAAGGAGCTAGACGCCCGCCTCGAGGCCAGATTCAATCACCTTTCCGCCGCCCTCACCGAAAAACTTGAGCAGCGCATGGACGCTATGCTTACCAAGATGATGGAGCTTTTGGAGCATAATCTTACCCATCGCTTCACCCAACTTCAAACCCCCTCCACTCCCCCCATCCTACCACCACAAGCACAAAACACCTTCCCTGAGCCACACATACCAATTGACACCCGTCTTAATACCCTCCTCAATCCAACCACCATCCAATATGGCGGGGGGGAACACTAATTATCTCCCCATTATAACTTGGAACTGCCGCGGCTTCCGGGCAAAGCGCGCACCTCTGCAACTTCTCCTTCCCACCATCACACCCACGCCCCACATACTTCTTCTCCAGGAGACTGCACACCGAGCAACCCTCCCCAGCTACACATCTACACACTCGGATACCACTAACACACCCAGGGCGTCCACACTCATCCACCGCAGCCTCACCTACAAAACTCATCACATTACGTCTGAGACGCCCTGCGTGATCACGGAAATTATACACCACACACATTCACTTCCTTCTATATTTATAGCAAACATATACCACCCCCCGTCCCTGCCGATGGCCCCGCTAGAATCACTTCTGCGAAAGCTACACCATCTAGCAGGGAAACATCCCCTACTCATCGGTGGGGACTTCAACAGTCAGCATACTGACTGGGGATACACAACCACGACACATCGAGGTCGCAGGCTCTGGCTGCTCCTGCAGAACCTCCAACTCACTGTGCACAACACGTTTCAGACGCCTACGCGGATCGGCAACAGTGTCAGCATGGACACCAGTCCGGACCTGACGCTGAGCCGCTGTATCCGCGGCGTTACCTGGAACAGAACACAACATACACTGGGCAGTGATCATTACATTATACAAATCACTGTCCCATACAAACCACCCCGTCACGCAAATATGACACACGAACTCATTAACTGGGATGCCTTTCGCGCTGCACGCACCGCCCTCCCAGACACTCCCATCGCAGACATCGATGCATGGGTGCAATCACTCAAGCATGACGTTCACCACAACACGCGACACATGGAAACTACAACCGAAACACCGACCCTTGACACACGCCTAGCCCACCACTGGGAGGCTTATCACAGCATACTGGAACGCTGGAAAGGCAACAAACACAACAGAACGCTTAAAAAGCGGCTGGCCGCGCTGCAGACACAAATCCAACAGCACTCTGAGGAGCTCTGTCGATCCAACTGGGGACAGATATGTGACGGCATCGCCGGAAACCTGTCCAGCAAACGTGCATGGCAACTCCTCCGACACCTCATTGACCCCACACGCACCAAATCAGCAGCACAGCACCACGTGACACGCCTCACACATGAACACATTGACGATCCCGACACCCTTCTAGACACACTTCAAACCATGTACACATCTCCAGGCGGCCCCATACCTCTACCGCACTACACAGGACAAGCAAATCCAACACTCGACACCGACATCACGAAGACGGAAGTCAGAGCGGCCCTCCTGACTCTCCGCGCCAACTCCGCACCTGGTGCAGACCAAATCACAAACTCCATGCTCCATAATCTGGATGACCAATTGATCACCCACATTACGAAATACTTCAACCAGTGCTGGAGGGAGGGTAACCTCCCGCAGTCCTGGCGCCACGCGAAGGTAATATTTATACCAAAACCCAACAAACCACTCACCATTCAAAACCTTCGCCCGATTTCGCTAACCTCATGCCTCGGGAAGCTCCTCGAGCATGTTGTGTTAGCGAGACTCACAAGTCACATGGCGGACAACAATCTCTACCCGCATAGCATGGTGGGATTCCGCCCTCATCTATCCGCACAGGATGCCATGCTGCAACTCACACACGACCTTTTTGACCCGCTTCTTCCAGGTCACACCAAGGCAGTCTTAGCTTTGGATCTCTCCAAAGCTTTTGATCGCATTGAACATCAGGCGATCATGACTGCTCTATCCCCATTGAATGTGGGTGTGCGCACGTATGCCTACATTCAAGCATTCCTGACTGACCGCACGGCTGAGATACACTTCGGCCCTCTGTCTTCCACCTCCTACACACTTCAGAGTATCGGCACCCCTCAAGGGTCCGTCCTTTCCCCCTTTCTCTTTAACATAACCCTCATATCCCTCGCCCGGAAATTGGCAACTATTCCCCACCTCAAGCACACTCTTTATGCCGACGATATCACCCTGTGGACCAGCCACGGCAGTGACGGCGACATAGAGAACACCTTACAGGAAGCAGCCACCCTCACCCAAAATTACGCACGGACCATCGGACTGTCTTGCTCCCCAGAGAAGTCCGAACTGCTCCTCATCCGGCCTAAGAACCACCGCTGTCCCCGCTCCCCCATTGCCATTGAATTGAATGGTTACCCGGTACCTGAGGTTGGCACCCTCCGTGTATTGGGCTTGCACATCCAGAACGATGGCAAAAACACCACTACCCTCAAGAAACTCAAGCAGGTTGCAGGCGCGATATCGCACCTCATCCGCAGGGTTTCGGGACATCATAGAGGCATGAAGGAGCGCGACCTATGTCGCCTCATTCATGCCTTTGTCCTCAGCCGTGTACTGTATACTACCCCATATTTACAACTATCCAAACATGACATAAACGCTTTGGATGCTTTGACTCGCAAGGCATTCAAGGTAGCACTTCATCTTCCCCTCAACACACCCACAGACAGATTACTAGGCCTGGGCCTCCACAACACGATCGGGGAACTGGTGGAGGCCCACCGACAGGCCCAATACATCAGGCTCACAAAAACTTCCACAGGTCGGTATATCCTGGACTCCCTGGGAATCAAAATACCGGCCAACGACCCAACCCTTCTCGCCAACCCACGATCCCTTCACCGAGAGCTTCTCATCAGGCCGCTCCCGAGGAATATGCACCCGTCCCACCATGAGCAGCGCCGCAGAGCCCGTGCGAAGGCACTCCATCGAGCGTACGGCCCCCAGCCGGACGCCGTATGGGTGGACGCTGCCTGCACGGGTGATGAAGCGACAGCAGCTGCGGTGGACTCCTCTTCATCCACCCTCCTCACACTACCTCTCCCTCCAGATACGTCCCCAGAGGCTGCAGAGGAAGCCGCCATTGCACTTGCTATAACCCGCACGGAAGCCCGGTATATTTTAACTGACTCTAAAACTGCGATTCTAAATTTCGCTCGAGGCCGAGTTCATGTCCCTGCTTTTGGCATACTGGACTCGCCCGATGCACCCCCGCCCCGCCAAGTGGAGCTGATATGGGTGCCTGCGCACTCCGGGAATCCCGGAAACGAGGCCGCCAACCGTTTAGCCCGAGGTTCTTTAAACCGGGCTCAGGTGGCCTCGGATCGGGGATTCACGAAGGATCGCATGCACTCATTCAGTGAGCTGACCCAGGCATACAGAGCCTCTCGCCAGCTCTACCCCCCGCCCCACCCCTTCCTAGATAACAGACACGCAACACTCTGGCGCAGATTACAAACACATACTCTCCCCTCGCCCCTTACCCTAACCCACTATCATCCCTCCTTCCCCACTCCTGCTTGCGCCCTATGCCCAGAACCCTTCGCTTCTTCCCTCCACATCCTTTCCCTCTGCCCGGCGGACCCTCCCCCGCGGGACCTAGAGAACCTCAAGACCTGGGAGGACTGTGAGACCCTGCTGCACTCGGAGGACCCGGCCGTGCAGACCATCGCCACCGGCCGTGCTGCCAGTGTTATGGAGCTCAGGAACATAAACACTTGAGTGCAGTGGGGTCGTGCGGGGATCCTGGGGCGTGCCCCGAATTCCTTTGTAAATAAAGTTTTCTCTCTCTCTCTCTCTTGTCCTTTCCTATTGCCAACTGTATATTCGGCTTATTTTTTCAGTTAATAGTTCGTATCTTAAAAGGTAGCAATAGAATTTTTACTGCTTAAGATTAAAGATCAACGCTGAAGTCATATAAGAGACAGTATAAGAGCTGCCATTATTTCTGGTACAAATATAAAAAAGACCGATAATTGGGCCCTAAGAAGAGCCAGAAGTGATATGAATCCAATTGGGAGGTTCCTTTTTGCGCGATCAGATAAGGGAATTTGGTGAACGAGTACATCAAAAGAAGTAATGGTTTACGTTCTCAATAGAGATGGTCAACTCATTCACCACTTTGTGTTCCTTACTGGTTATCGTTCCCATGCGCTTAATCATCACGCCCAGTCAAGAATCTATTTAAAGTGAAATGAAAGTTTCGCGCCTAGTGCACTACCGTCTACAAAACTTTACGGGAGGCCTTTTCGCGGAAAACAATTAATTTAGCACTGTCTCGAGACACAGCCACCCGCTCAGCATGTATACGTTCCAACACATGTCTGAAACCGATTGGTATGGGTGAATGTCTCTGCAAAAACTCTCGCGCACGTCCGCATCCCATAAGCTTTTGGATCCGACATGGTAGGGAGAGGTTGGTCAGGTGGTTTTTGATAATCACAAAGTGAACAATGTAGGTCAAATTTAAGGGTGCTTGCCAACGTTTCGATTAGAGGTCTATGACTTCGTCTTTCTTCCTCTTTGTGCCCGACACTATGCAGATCCCGAAAGTCTATTCCTCAAAATTCCTTGTTTCACCTCCCTTCAGACTTTCTCAATTTACCTGTTATAATATAAAGACAATTTTTTCACTTCTCTTTTCCCGCTTATTCTCAATTATCGTCTTTGGGAAGTAAGCAGCCGGAGCTGGGCATCCCACGAACTTTTCATTAAGACTAGTAACAGCAGGATTAAGAACAACGAGCAATTGAATGACGCCTGGCCATTAAGATGTAGTAACCTTGCGTCTCGCCTCTGATTTTCGCCGTTCCACTCGATCATGCGCTTGTCCTATGAATCTTCTTTTTTTTTTTAATTTTACGTCACTACGGACGAATTCACGCATGGGCTTTGAGGTTGCTGCAGTATTGCCAAACAAGTTGAGTGAATATAGGCCTATCAGTATACCCACCCAATCTTCGAGTTCTGTCCCAGCCGCCAATAGCAAACGGGAAAAAAATGGTGAGGTTTTACTGTAGGCAACAACATGCCAGATCATAATGTGAGCCACTGCTGGCAATCTTATTGTCAGGGGCTTCCGACTCGCCCCTCCCCGCGCGCGTCACCCACCCAACCCACGGGGAGGGAGGGGTAGGAAACCGTGCGCTATTAGCGTGTGTGTGTGTGTGTATGTGTGTGTGTGTGTGTGTGGGGGGGGGGGTTATCGCGATGACGGAGCTGCTGCAAGAGGCCACAGAAGCAGGGTCTCCGTCATGTGAACTGTTGAAATGTAGTCTTCTAACATACCTCAAATTTTGCAGTTTTGCCATTGAAGTAACACTTTTGCGCTAAAATACTTAATTCAGGCATTTCGACTAGCAAGCACTTGTCGGAAGTCCGTTCTCCTGACCGTTCTCCGGGAAAACAAGCGTGGTTTGGACAGTTGCCTCGCGTGTCGCATCGAAGGTAAACCTTGTTACAATGTGTCCCACCTCGTACGATCATTCCTCACACTCCAGTTGGAACATCCGCGTCATGAAGCTGAACACTAGCATCGCATACGCTGCACGCTTAGAGGTTCCCGGAAAGCCCCGGGGAAGCGGGTGCTTTATTGAAGCGCGCCGAAGCGGTGGAACCGCGCACCTTGACGCTGGAGCTGAGCGTTTGCGAGCGCTCTGCTGCCTCGCCGCACGATATTGGCCGCTTTTCTACCATTAACGAGCCGCCTGCTGCCACTTCAGGCGAAGAGTGAAGCGAAGTACTGCCGCTAGAATCTGCCGAAGACGATAGAAAACAAAAAAGCGTAACGAGCTCGGGTTGGAAACGAGCGAAAAACTACGGGGTGGACTGACGGTTTTCTTGTTTTAACGCCCCTGACGCGAAAACGAAGTTCGAACTCATTAAACGCGCCGGCAGACTCTGTTGATGCCGACTGAATAGCGCCTCATTTAACGAGTTAACTCAGGTTTGCGACAGCTCTCGTCTCAGAATCCTTGTTTGCTTCGTTCGACTCTTCGCTTCACTGCAACAGGCACTCTAAAGCTGCATCTGTGTCAACGCTATTTGATGTATAACATGGCGATGTTAGCTTGCCTACTTGAGTAGAAAATTCGACAGCCAGCTGTTGGACCAGAGTGCTTCTTAATGATAGAAAAGTTATAGGTGAGAAAAAAAATGTGAGGGCGACTATATCGCCTTAGAGCTCCTTCGTTACCTCGGCAAGGGGGGGATGTGGGCTAGAAGGGGAAAAATTCTGAGAACCCTCTTGTGGTTCCGCAGAGCTATTGCACAACGCGAGATTTAAAATAAGTGCAATATAACCCTATCTGCTCTCCTCTATTGCCTTCAATCGCTCCTTGAGTACGGCATGCCTGTCACGTCAACATGAGCTCTATTTTGTCATCGAGCAAGAAAGAAAGCATCGGCAGTCGGCCTTCCACAAATATGCTACCTCTCTTTCTCTCGTTCTACTATTTTTTTTTTGTTATTCAAAGGCCCCGTTATGAGGGATATGCATGGCAGTTAAACAATAGTGGTCTTCATAGCGTTCTTGAAATGGATAGCGTTGATATGATGCACGGCATCCTGTGTAGATAGTTACAGTCCCTGGATGACGTAACGAAAAAAGATCGAGAATGAGCCGTAGTTCTTGCGATGGGGGCGAAGACAGCCTTATGGTGGTTAATACGGCTTGAGAGGCGATAAGCAGGTGATATGACTGATTCTCCTAAAGATGAGTTTAGTTTAGTTAGTTTAGTTTATGGGGTTTAACGTCCCAAAGCGACTAAGGCTATGAGAAACGCCGTAGTGGAGGGCTCCGGAAATTTTGACCACCTGGGGTTCTTTAACGTGCACTGACATCGCACAGTACACGGGCCTCTAGAATTTCTCATCCAAAGAATTTCAACCGCCGCGGCCGGGATCGAACCTGCGTCTTTCGGGTGAGCAGCCGAGCACCATAACCACTGAGCCACCGCGGGGGCTGCAACAAGGATTCAATTTTTACTAAGAACAACAATTGAAATCAGTAGTCCCTAGCGTTCTTGTAAGCGTGCTGTCAATGAGAGCGGAATCCTTAACAGAATGAGCAGGAGATCGACGGCGTAGTTAAGAAGCATATAAAATTTCTTTGACTCGGTTCTGACCGATCTGACATGGTGAATTCTGGAATGTGCAGATTTGTTTCCAGCCTTGTGTGTGCGGGTTGAAATATCCGCTGTGTGCGCGCATGTGTGCGTGCTGGTGTACTGACTGGAAAGCCGGTGCACGTGTGCGTGTGTGTGGACTGACCAGACAGCCGACATACGTGTGTGTGCGTGCGTATGTACTTTTGTTTTTGGACACCGTGGCTGAACTTTAATGTCCCACTGACAAGTGTCCGTGTGACATTCTTGGTTGGGAGGAGTGAAGTTCGCGGTGCGGTATTTTGTTTGCCGCATCCGGTTCGCGATATTGGAATGCCCATTACGTTCTCTCTTGGGCCCTCCGCACAACCGCACAGAAGGGGTCAGTCAACCCAGCGGGAGAAGGGAGTCGCCGAATGGCGGGGGATTACGGGAGACGTCAAACTCCCCTCATGGACGGAGTCGTTAGGTGGCATCCTGTGTGCACGTGTGTACAGCGAGGCTGACCCGCGTCACAGTGCGTGGCTTTTGTGCTATGTCGACAGCGGCGTGCTTTGACGTATTGTCACGCTAGCTGCAAGCATGAGGAGCGACGATGAGAAACGAATGGATTGAAGTGGCTTTCCTGGAACTGGGATCAACCGGACGTTGGGAAAGTGGGAAAGTGAATGTTCGCGAAGCTCGCAGCAGTGATATTAGAAAGTGTACATATGTGTACGGTGTCGCGAGGGGCTACCTTCTTTTCCCAATCATTCATTGGTTGTATTTTCCTTTCCCCAATAAGCTATTGGGTGGATATTTGTATAGTACCTGATTGGTTATTCTCCCACCGAGGGCGGGGACATAGGATTTAAAACCCGCTGCTTCGGCAGGACCGAGGGCTGGTTTCGTCACGTAGAAGTACGAGCCAGTCAAGTGTAAATATCTTTTCTCCTTGCTTGTATCTTCCTTTGTGCTTTTAATTGTTATAAAAAGTTAACCTCTCCTGAAGTGTCCTCTTGCAATGTGATTGAGCAATTCGAATCTGTAAGACGTCAAGAATCTACAACAATCATCATTAACTAAATTTCTCTCTACGGGATCAAGAGGGAATCCAACTTCACCCGTCTACACTGAGATTTGGCGAGCGTTATGAATGGCTGGAGGGGAAATGAAGTCAGCGATATTCGCCCCTGTGAGCAACACGGGAGCTGAGCTGTCGTGGCTTCGTGAAAAGAGAGGTCTGCTTTTCTTCTGCGTGACTGGTTCTTCTAATCACACAGATTAGCTTAATGCGCCGATGACAGCGTGTTTAACGACACTAGCGGCATACAGGTCGAATCGAGGAAGGAGAAGATATGGTGGACGGCTGGTCCTTTGGCAAAAATACGAAATGGGAATATGCCTGCCCAAAGAGCTTTTCTTTTTTTTTCCTTGTGTCTAGACCATCGGAATACTTAATGACAAGGCATGACTGTTTTTCTTGTTTAGCTCAATAATAGATGTTTTATTTTATGTGTCACCTCTATTAAAGTGCTCTTTGTCTGTTTCCATTAGATGAGCAGCACTCTGAACAGTGACTACGCCAGAATTTGGAGGTGTACATTGTTATGGATCTTTGACATTCATGTAATTATTTCTTTGCCTGCATGGGCGTAACTTCTCTACTTCTGGAACACCTCTGATGATTCGCGGCCTTACAAATTTGCGTGGCATTGCAACAAGCATTTTTGTCTGTGAGACAGCTGCTTCTTAATGGACAGAACACCAGTACTTAGTTTCGGGTGGCACACGTCGCAAGAAGACATTTGCAAAGAACACCTTAAGACTTGGAAACGCAATAGTAGAAAATGTCGCAATGTTAGCTTACTCAACAGAAAATCGGTAACCGTCGCAGTTTGTGAGAGGAGGCATTGAACACTGTGTGCAGATTATTTGTGTATTAGTCATTTTTCACCTCAAAAGTACGTGCTTGGTAGAATGACCCTGAGTTGAACGTGTCAGGCTTGGAAACACCACAGGCTCTCCGCAGGTAGGGCTACCTTACTACTGGTGGTGGTAGTTGTTTATTTTTAAAAATAAATAAGGTGAAGGAAAAGAGTGTTGCCGGCTGCGGCAATTGCTATCTAACATCTTAAGTATCCGGGCTGCAGCCGGCGGAAACGAAAGGGAAAGGGAGAGGATAGTGAGGAGAGTATAGAGGGGAGCGATAGCAGGTGACAGTGCACTTGCTGTTTGTAGACGGTAGAGCCAACTTCTTCGCTGCAAAAAAAAAAAAGGCTTAACTAAGCAATGTCCCAATTAAACAGTCGTTGTTAGTGGGTGGCTAAGCGGCGGTGATGGCGGTTGCTTCGCGCTGACGCTTCATACGCGAAGTTGCGAAGTTCAGAAGAATCGACTTTTTGGGCGAGTTGGTGCATGTGGCTAAGAACAAAGAAGAAGCTTAGTTAACACAAGAGACAGAAGAACAAGAAGCGAAGAAATATGGAGAACACGAGAAAGAAAAGAAAGAAGTAGAAAAAGAAGGGGAGAGATGAAAAGGCACCACATTCCTAGCTGATTGCTTTAACTAAGCGATAGCTAGTTTTGCCACTGTTTTTCCTTTGTAGCTCTCATGGCCATTATCTCTTTGTTTCATTCCTCTCGCCAAGTAGCTCAGACAGAAGAGAAATATATATGCCACTACAAAAGCTAACGCTTCAGAAATAGAACGGGAACCTTGAAACGAACAGGGCAAGCATAGTTTGCCATGAACTTGCACTAAATCGCGCCACCACATTCACAAAGCATAGGTCCACGTTACAGCAATGGCAGTAATAGAAGAAGACCGCTGAATACGGCATACTACTCTGCGCTGTCAGCAGAAAAAAAGATACTGAAGAGATTCACTCGCACACGATCTGCGAGACAGGTGAATTCGGTGTGCGAGCACTGTTGCGAACAAAGAATAGACAAGAAGAGACACCGCCAACCAGCTTTCCCTCTGAAGGGCAGATAGGGGCACCGGAGCTGGCGAGCGGACGGAGAGAATAAAGAGAAATGCACACTACCTTGCAATGCGCGCTGTTTCTATTTTTGTTTGGCTTGCTGCTACGAGCATTGTCTTGCTACGATCCCGACGACAAGCTCTGACTATAGATGCAACTGCCAGAGGAAGCTTGTCGATCGGACCGGGCCGTAACAGAAACGCCAGGAGGTCAGAAAAGTTGACCAAGAGAGCGAGAGAGACGAACTGATTTGAAGAACGGAAATATCGCGAGCTAAGCAAACGTAGATAAAAGCCAGACTTAGTCAAATGGGATGTAACGTTATGGAACTAATTGGGACTGCACGCAGATACAGAATGCCTATAGAGTAGTCGCTAGTACTCACTTTAGACTTCGCTATAACTCTTCTAGATTAACGCTCCTTACTCAGAAGGTTCGCGTTCGAAACATAGAAGCATTGCGGTTTCAATGGGCAAGTACACAATGGAATCCATTGAGTACCCGGCTTTTATCTGCCCAGCCCTGCCTGTCCATCCGAGTCCTGTTTTCATACGCTCTCAGTGGTCCAGACAAAGTCACGTTTACTCGGAAAGGAAAAGAAGGACTGGTAGAGATAGGCGCGGGAGGGAGGGGTAGGAAGAGAAGGAAAAAACAAATGAACGGCGAGAACAAAACTCAGCAAAGGGTACGAGACAACAAAGGCTTCCTCTTTCATGGTATTCGGTATCGCTTTAGTTGCCCTCCTGCGGAGCCTTCACTTCGTGTGGAGAAGGAGCAGAGGGACAGGACCGCCTGTCGCCGACCACTCAGCACGTGCCCCAACTGTCGCCGCGGAATGCGAGTGGGGACTGCAACGAACGAGCCGTGTACGTGTGCTGATCGGGAGCGGATTGACGGGGGCGAGAACAAAAAAGTGAGGGCGGAGAAATGGCGGAGGTTTACAGTTTTGTCGAGGCGTGATCAGAGCGACCTTGCGCAACTTATACTATGGTTCGTGTGTTTGTTCATGCTTCCGTTCTTTTGTATTTAGAACTTTTTTTCTTGCTATAGTGACCGCGAGTAAAGCCGGTCACTGCCGTGTACCTATATTTGGCAGCTGTGGAGGCTTTTCTTTAAGCCCAAGTGCCTCCCATATGTGAAGCGAATGAAAGGCTTTATAGGGAATTGTAAACACGACACGTGTCTTGTTGCATTTCTACAGGTGGTGCGACACAGAAAAAATGACTGGGCATCTTAGCGATAAATATCTATGTGTTCTTTGAACTCCAGAATAAAGAAGCAGAAGAAGTTATTTGGAGAAATTTTCAAATATATTGCGAACTACACGGAAAAAGCTGCTCCAAGCTTTCATGCGTATAAATTTTGCAAAGACATCAAGCCTCCGGCTGTAGTCAAGAACACACGGGGCAAATGAAAGAAAGAATTGAAGTGGTAACCTCGTAAGAGGAACTGCATTCTAGGTGTAATTACCTGCAATGCACACGATGGTTTTGTGAAAGTATAGCATAAGTATGATCATATATACAATATAACACGTATAGCTACGACAAAATACAAAAAAAGAGTTCAACTATAAGCGTTAAAAGTGCAGCCATACACAAGCGTTGCCAATACTTTAGCTTCAGCTAGCTCATTGTAATGGTTGTAATTAGCTGCGCTAGCTGCGCTCAAATTTCGCATTAGATAGGAATGTAATCGTCGGCTATATTTTTTTCTGGGTGCCACCATTATGCGCTCTGTCTACGTTCTTGTGCATGTACAGGCGCGGCCATAAGTAAACGGAGCACGCTATTGCGTTCAAAGTGCAATCACGCTTTCTCCATTGGTAATGAAGAAGCGTTGTTTGTCTACAAGAAAGCCCACCAACCTCCTCTACCAGCATGCGCGTACCACTGCTGGAAATTTCAATTAGGTGACGCGTGAAAAATATTCGAAGACAGTTGCGTGCTCCGTTTACTTTTGTCCGCGCCTGTACTTACATTCTTCGTGTGAAGAGTAAAAGCTTCTGTACCGGGTGTACACATTTCGTTTGTGTTGCGTTTACTAAGAGGTTCTCGTTATTCACGCGACTACCTTCCGAAGCGAAGAGTGACTTGAGAGTGAGAGCGAAAAGATGCAGCATGTTGTGTCCTAACTTCAGACTCCTCTAATATAGCATTTTTTGCCGCTGCTCAAGCGCTATAGAGTGTTAAGCCGGCCATAATTATGAAATAAGCTTCAGCTCTCCTCGCCAGGCTGTTAAAGCAAGGAAGACATGAAGCCCAAAGTCGTTATATATCACTGTTAATGGCCGAACGCCCCTCCTACTCGTATGCTGCTATTTTTTTGTGAAATCGGGTATTATCGCTTCTCGCGCACACAATGCTCTTCAAAGAACGCGAGGAGAAAGAGGTGGTTCATTCCACTGGAAACTTCCATTCCTTAAACACAACATTTAGTCTTCATTATAGAGGAAAGTGCAGTAACATTTTTCATGGCTTTAACTACTTCAAGCGGCTCAAGCATTCTCGATTAATTTAAGGAAAAAGCCTTCAATGCTTCATCATTGTTGACAGAAGGCTGTCAGCAGAAGCTTGTCAGCAGAGCTGTCACGCTTTTTACGGGTGTCCACAGAGATATGGGAGACACTAACTTGAGTAATTTCCTTTCAACAAATAGAATTTTTATTTTCTTCATTATGGCATTTTTTCTCTTTCTTCTTTCACTTTCAGTTCCTCCCTTCCTCCCATCCTGTACGGTGCGGTTCAGGTGTCCACCGAGATTACAGAGAATTGCTGAGCCATTTCTTTTCCTCAAAAGGCGTTGCGTTCAAAGGGCGAGGCATCGCCCTGAACGGCTGCTGCCATTTCGTGGACTCCCTGGCAGCGCTAGAACACGCTGTCGCATTCCAGTCCTAAAGGCGAAGCTTAAGCGTCATTAATAAGCAGTTAATTATTATTTAGTTATTAATCAGTAATTACCATTCATTAGTAATTTGGCATTACTGAGTAATTAGTCATTAATGATGTGTGCCGTCATCAAATGGTGACGTCAACAGCGCCACAGAGGCAGTCAAAGTGGTGTGGAAAACGCTTTCGTCTCTGCACACTTTAGACAGTCAAAGTGCCCCCTGATTTTTTTTATTATTACTCAAGTAACGGCCTCTTTCGCATGACATCATCCTCTATAAGAGCCACAAAGGCTCGAGAAACATAGGAGGAAACATCGCATGTAATATAATGACTCATGACATTGAATGCGACCTAGACTCCTGGAGTGCATCGCCAGTATTTCTTCAAATAAATGCAAAGCCATTGAACGTTTCAAAATATACAAAGTGAAGGCCCGGCGGCTAGACACACGGTTCGCAATGGAAGCTTTCACTTCTCTCTAATACGGTCCAGTATTTTAAGGCGGAAGCCTTTAATGCCTCATCGTTGTAAGCAGAAGTTGTCGACAGAAATGTCACGCTTTTCAATTGGTCGAAACGGTCGTGACGTCACAGCGCGCGAATTTCAAACGGGGCCAATTGTACTTTGGCTAGTAACCATGCAACCAATTACAGGGATCGTATAGTGATGCTCCAAGTAAGTGGGAATGAGTTGAGTTAATTGCTTAATTACCTAATTAGCCTAATTAACCCTTCTAGTCAGGTCAGATAAATAAATAAAACCGAGTAGGAAACTGGTCGAGATCGGGAATCGAACCCCGGTCTCCGGAGTGCGAGACGAGCACATCACCACTCCGCCATGCCAGCTAAATGGTTTGGAATGAACAAAGGTGCGTGTAGTGAATACGGTGTCTTCGTTCACTCCCATCTTCCTCCCTTCCCGTTACGGCGAGGTTTAGGTGTCCACCGAGATATGAGAGACAGATACATTTCCTTTCCTCAAAAAACAATTTAGCGACGAGCAAGGCGTATTTGTCCGCGTTTCAGATTGGTCCAAAATTGTCGTGACGTTACCGCGCGCGAATTTTGACGGGTGTCGACCGAAATATGTGAGGCAGTTACTGCGCAACTTCCTTTCCTCAAATACAATTTTCGACTAGTGTCTACTGAGATATGTGAGACAGTTACTGCGTAATTTCCTTTCCTCAAATACAATTTTCATTTTCATCATTACGGCCCTCTTTCTTCTTTCACTCACACTTCCTCGCTTCCTGTACGGTGCGGCTCAGGTGTCCACCGAGATGACAGAAAATTACAGCCCCATTTCCTTTCCTCAAAAAGCGTTGCGTTCAAAGGGCAACGCATCGCGCCGAACGGGTGGTGGCGTTCCTTGGACTCCGTGGCAGCGCTACAACATGCTGTGGCGTTCCGCTCCTAAAGGCGAAGCTTAAGCGTCATTAATTGGCAGTTAATTAATGCCCCAACAAAATGTGCAGTGAACAATCGCGTAGCAGAATGCAGCACTCAGGCTTTCGCCTTTCACCACTTTAGCCGCTAAAGTTCCTCGTAATTTTGCTCCATTTCATTATCTAGAGTGTCACATTTAAACAAGGGTAAGGACAAAAAAGTACAAGGGAAGATTCATTACAAATTAAAAGGCTTGAGAACATCTCGAATGGCTGTAATTGCTCCCTTCTCCAAAAAAAGGAATAATCCTGCGATCGTAAGGCCTAGATGAGAAGATAGATAAAACTTTTGTTAAGCAAACAGGTGGACCTAATTGGATTCTCAAGCCAATGAGATCCCCGTTGCACTCGTTTCACTGTACCTTTGTCTAGAACTTATTCATTGCCTAGTCCAATTATAAGCCTGCTGCGTTCTTTTATCGTTGTGTCTGTCAAGGAGGAAGTTATTTAATTCGTAATGAAAAAGTTTAAGCTCCTTCGAATTTTTTTTTCCTGCGAATCTGCCTTCTTACCTTCCAACAACGTAGAACACAGCCCACGAACTAAATCTCGAGAGTGCTGTTCTTTCTTTGAAGGAACCGCGCCAACCACGCCAGCACCGCTAGTCTGGAGGATGACGGATGGCCTCAAAGGGAAAGCTTCGTCGTGGAAGCCTATGCCGGTAGTGATGCTTGCTTTTGCGGCTTGTGTGGTTCAAGAAAGAGTTCTGTAAGGAAAGGACCAAAAGAAGCGGCAGCGATGGACAACAGTTGGGGCATATGCTCGACACATTCTAACGAAAGATAAATCTAAATAAAGGAAGCAGTAAAACTGCATAAACTATGACCGTGCGGATGCCACGGTGGAAGAGAGAAAAACGTCACTGGTGGTTTCGCTTGGAGCTCTTATCGTGCACAAATTATCGTGCACTAACACGGTTAGGCATGGTTTTGCATGGTTGATCGTCACTTTCTATGGTTTGGCATTATTTGAACTGGTTTACTTTGCTTGGCATATTGTATGATGTAAGTTTGCGTGATATTGTTTCAAATGAGGCTACTACTCCTGTAAAATTGGTAATTCTCCGTAATTATAGATCCCTGGGAGCCCTCATACCATTCCCGGCACAGCGGTTAAGCGACGCACCACTGCACTGCGATGGCAGGCGTTGCCATTGGTTGGGGTTGTGAGACCCAGTTTGCTATTCCCGAAGAACCTCTCGCAACTAATCATTAATTGAAGCGACACTTGTGCTGGTCGGCATTTTGCTCACAATCCGGTTGGTAGATTGTGATGAGGTCACAAGGCCCCTGGACCTAGGCGGTCCACCTGCCACGCAGACGGAGGAACCAGAGGGACAGACAATCGGGCAACGGTAGGATGGCTGCCACATGCCACATTAGGACGTGCGCCACTTTCTAGAAGCAGGCTTCAGAAAAAACAGGCTCCTTTTGACGGAGTATAAGCTAGCGGACTGAAAGCTAGGCAAACAGCACAGGAAGGAAAAAAGTAGAGGGACCGAAATGTCTGAATAGTTTGCACGAATAAAGCTCTGCTATCGGGGTGACTTGAAAGTTTTGTTCAGCGGAAATTCAGTTCTCACCGGAAGGACATGAATTCATTTTAGGCATGCGTTGCAGAGGACAGGCCGAGTTACAGTACGCGCTGTGACACCGCGTTCGTTCGCAGCATTACTTCTCTGAGTCTCAGAACTAAAACGGCGGCAGGTCCAGACAGAATCAGCAATCGCATGCTGAGGAATTTGTATGATGCATCAATTAGAAACCTAACAGCGTACATGCAGGAATGTTGGGACAAGGGCCGAATCCCACCTACGTGGAAAGAGGCCAACCTAGTCCTTATTCCGAAACCAGGTAAGAAACTAAGCCTCGAAAACCTGAGGCCCATTTCGCTTACCTCATGTGTAGGTAAGCTAATGGAGCACGTTATTCAAACGAGGCTAAACAGATTCTTAGAACAAAAACTTTACCCCGACACGATGATCGGATTCAGGACACATCTTTCTGCATGCGATGTTATCCTTCAACTTAAAGAACAAGTGCTAGACAACGAAACGGCTGATACCAGAGTAATAGACGTGGTTAAAATCAGGGGGCACTTTGTTGACCTAAAGTGCGGTGAGGCGAAAGCCTTAAGCGCGGTATTGCTGCTTGTGTCACTGATGTGCGGTTAAGATGTTAAGCTTCGCATCCTTCGCAAAATTGTTAAACGTGCCCTTGACCTCCCCATCCCTACTTCAAACAGCCGGCTTATGGCCCTTAGGGTGGTGAATAATTTCCGGGAGCTCCGGGAGGCGCACCTTACAAACCAGTACACGCGCTTGTCGCTCACGGAGTCGGGTCGCCGCCTTCTTGCTCGACTCCATATCCAACAAACCCCTCTAATGGAAGACAGGTTTCGCATCCCGGAACTGTGGAAACGTGCCCTCCACGTGCGGCCTCTTCCAGCAAACATGCCACATGAAGACCATAATGGTCGGCGCCTGGCACGAGCGGAAGCGCCAGCCCGATATTATGGCAACAAAACGGGTGTATACTACGTGGACGCCTCCGGCCCTCACCACGGGGGATGGTACACGGCCGCGGTAGTTCTCAACAGCAACACAGTTAACGGCCTCACTTTCAGAGCCCGCAGTGCAACACAAGCAGAAGAGGTCGCGATTGCTCTCGCGGCCCCACATTCCAATTCAAAATACATAATCACCGACTCGCGAGGGGCCTGTCGGAAGGTCGAACAAGGCTGCACTCCCTTCCTAGCCTATCTAATATACCAAAAATTGCATACGGGATACGGACCCCGCTCACCGTTACCTCATATCGGCCCCTGCTCATCAGGGGTTGGCAGGAAACGAGGCAGCAGACGCAGCCGCCCGCGCGCTCTCTCACCGGGCTGTTTTCTCCTCCCCACCTGATCAGGAACCCGATTTTAATCCGGTCTATACGTTCAAAAATATCGCAACCTACTATCAAGATAGCCATCGCCTTTACCCTAGCCCCTGTAAAGGCCTCAAGAAGGCGGATGAGCGGCTCCTTCTCCGCCTCTTCACCAATACATTGCTGTGCCCGGCAGCCCTAAAGCATTTCGACCCCTCCTTTAGCGACAACTGCCCGCACTGTGGTGCGGTGTCTTCGGACACCTGTCACATGGTGTGGGCCTGCCCCTCCAACCCGGCCATTCTCCCTATCCCCAAACCAACCCGGGAGGACTGGGAGGCGACCCTGCTCGGTTGCCACGACTTACAGGCCCAACAAGCCTTAGTCGGGCGCGCCCGGGCGGCGGCTACCGCCACTGGGGTCCCAAACTAGGGACCTCCACCTAGTGTTTGTAAGGATCGGTCCCTTACGGGCTGATCCAAACACCTCCTGTCCGTTTCTGAATAAATGTTTTCACCACCACCCACCGCCTCTAAGAGAGAAACGTGACAGCGTCTTGCAACGTTGCCAGGGAGTCCATAGAACGCCATCGCCCGTTCGGCTGTGCGCCTTGCTCGTCGGTAAATTGGTTTTTGAGGAAAGGTTTGGTTTGGTTTATGGGGTTTAACGTCCCAAAGCGACTGAGGCTATGAGAGACGCCGTAGTGAAGGGCTCCGGAAATGTCGACCACCTGGGGTTCTTTAACGTGCACCGACATCGCACAGTACACGGGCCTCTAGAATTTCTCCTCCAAAGAAATTCCAGCCGCCGCGGCCGGGATCGAACCCGCGTCTTTTGGGGCAGCAGCCGAGCACCATAGCCACTGAGCCACCGCGGCGGCGTTTTTGAGGAAAGGAAATATATGTGTCTCGCATATCTCGGTGGACACCTGAACTTAGACGTAACGGGAAGGGAGGAAGATAGCAGTGAACGAGGACACCGTATTCACTAGACGCGCCTTTGTTCATTCCAAACCATCGAGCTGGCATGGCGGAGTGGTTAGCATGCTCGTCTCGCACTCCGGAGAGCGGGGTTCGATTCCCGAACTCAATCAATTTTCTACTCGGTTTTATTTATTTATATGCCCGGTCTTCGGAGTGCGAGACGAGCATGCTATCCACTCCGCCATGCCAGCTCGATGGTTTGGAATGAACAAAGGCACATCTAGTGAATACGGTGTCTTCGCTCACTCCCATCCTCCTCCCTTCCCTTCCGGCGAGGTTTAGGTGTCCACCGAGATATGAGACAGATACATTTCCTTTCCTCAAAAGCAATTTACCGACGAGCGAGGCGTAGAACCGAATGGGCGATGGCGTTCTATGGACTCCCTGGCAGCGTTGCAAGACGCTGTCGCGTTCCACTCTCAGAGGCGAAGCTTAAGGTAAAAAAAGTGCCCCCCTAAATTTCAACGGGTGTCCACCGAGATATGTGAGACAGTTACTGCGTAATTTCCTTTCCACAAATACAATTTTCATTTTCTTCATTACGGTCCCTCTTTGTCTTTCTTCTTTCACTCCCACTTTCTTCCTTCCTCTACGCTGTGGTTCAGGTGTCCACCGAGATGACAAAGAATTACTGCGCCATTTCCTTTCCTCAAAAAGTGTTGCGTTCAAAAGGCAAGGGCATCGCACCGAACGGGTGGTGGCGTTCCGTGGACTGCCTGGCAGCGCTACAACACGCTGTCGCGTTCCACTCCTAAAGGCGAAGCTTAAGCGTCATTAATTAGCAGTTAATTAGTATTCAGGCATTAATCAGTAATTAACCATTAATTAGTGATCTGTCATCACTTAGTAATTAGTACTCAATTATATATGACGTCACCAGTGCCACAGAGGCAGTCAAAGTGCATGGTGCGGAAAACGCTTTCGCCTCTACGCACTTTAGACAGTCGAAGTGCCCCTGAATTTTTTGACAACGTTGACCACGCAGCCATATCAGAACGCTTAGAAACTCTTAATGTAAGCGGAAAGGTATACAACTACGTCAAGGACTTTAATCCCTCATGCTGTCGTTAGCAATCGGTGTCGGCAGCCGTGTCTGTGTCCGTGTCGGCAGCCGTGTCAACAGATGTGTCCGCGTTTTGACGGGTGTCCAGCGAGATATGCGAGACAGTTCCTCCGTAATTTTCTTTCCTCAGATATAACTTTCAGTTTCTTCATTACGGCCCCACTGTCACTTGCTCCCTTCTTGTCCACCGAGATGACAGAATTACAGCGCCATTTCCTTTCCTCAAAAAGCGTCGCGTTCAAAGGGGAAGGCATCGCGCCTAACGTATGGTGGCGTTCCGTGGACTCCCTGGAAGCGCTACAACACGCTGTCGCGTTCCACTCCTAAAGGCGAAGCTTAAGCGCCAGAGAGAGAGAGAGAAAACTTTATTACAACAGGAATTCTGAGCACGCCCCAGGGTCCCCGCACGACCCCACTCCACTCAAGTGTTTGTTCCTAAGGTCCATAACACTGGCAGCCCGGCCGGTGGCGATGGTCTGCACGGACGGGTCCTCCGAGCGCAGCAGGGTCTCCCAGTCCTCCCAGGTCTTGAGGCTCTCTAGGTCCCGCGGGGCAGGGTCCGCCGGGCAGAGGGAAACGATGTGGAGGGAAGAAGCGAAGGGTTCTGGGCATAGGCCGCATGCCGGAGTGGGGAAGGAGGGATGATAGTGGGCTAGGGTAAGGGTCGAGGGGAGTGTGTGTGTCTGTAATCTGCGCCAGAGTGTTGCGTGTCTGTTATCCAGGGAGGGGTGGGGCGGAGGGTAGAGCTGGCATTGGGCTCTGTATACCTGGGTCAGCTCACTGAATGAGTGCATGCGCTCCTCCGTGAATCCCGCATCCGAGGCCAACTGAGCCCGGTTTAAAGAACCTCGGGATAAAAGGTTGGCGGCCTCGTTCCCGGGATTCCCGGATTGCGCAGGCACCCATATCAGCTCCACTTGGCGGGGCGGGGTGCATCGGGCGAGTCCAGTATGCCAAAAGCAGGGACATGGATTCGGCCTCGAGCAAAATTTAGAATCGCAGTTTTTGAATCACTGAAAATGTACCGGGCTTCCGTGCGGGTGATAGCGAGTGCAATGGCGGCTTCCTCTGCAGCCTCTGGGGAGGTGTCTGGAGGGAGAGGTAGTGTGATGAGGGCAGATAAAGAGGAGTCCATCACAGCTGCTGTCGGTTCATCACCCGTGCAGGCAGCGTCCACCCATACGGCGTCCGGCTCGGAGCCGTACGCTCGATGGAGTGCCTTCGCACGGGCTCTGCGGCGCTGCTCATGGTGGGACGGGTGCATATTCCTCGGGTGCGGCCTGATGAGGAGCTCCCGGTGAAGGGATCGTGGGATGGCGAGGAGGGTTGGGTCGTTGGCAGGTATTCTGGTTCCGAGGGAGTCCAGGATATACCGACCTGTGGAGGTTTGTGTGAGCCTGATGTATTGGGCCTGTCGGTGGGCCTCCACCAGTTCCCCGATAGCCATTAATTACAAGTCAATTAGTGCCGAGTGATTAATCAGTAATTAGTCATTAATTAGTAATTTTTCATTACTTCGTTATCAATTATGTGTGGCGTCATCTAGTGGTGAAGTCACCAGTGTCACATAGGGATAGTGGTGCGGAAAACGCTTTCGCCTCTATGTACTTTAGACACTCAAAGTGGCCGCTGAATTTTTATTTTATTTTATATTATCAGCCAGGGTTAACCAAGCTAAGCCTTCAGCCAATTTTTTGTTCTTCCATCTCAGTGCTTACCAGGAAGAGATCCATAATAAGAAAGACTAGCGGAACGTCCGCCAATTGCAGTTTCAGATAATCGACCTCGGTATTCGACAGCTGCTGTAGGAACATGTAATACGTTTAGATCAAACCAGTCATTCATTTCTTCCGCACTTGAAATGAAATGATCCAATTAAATAAGTTTTCCTCCAAAGTTCGTCTTTAGTAACAACTGTACGTTTATACGTGATTAGTCGCTGATTCGAGGCACTCGCTTGAACATAAACTTACGCTGCCCAGTGATATACGTTTGCATAATGTTGAGTAGGTGTTGATACAAGAATATTTTCTTTCGAGGCGTCGCGCGAAGGAGAATTCGAAATCATACTCCTTTCTGGATGTTTTGCAATGCGCACTGTGCATTACACTCATTACACGATTACACTCATGGGCTCATATAATGGAACTAAATATAAGATTTAGAAGATTGTCGTGCACGATCCTTTCTTTGGCCACCAGTCGAAAAAGGTAGTTATCAAGAAGCCTTTAAAAAAATTGGGAGACAAGCTTCGCCATAATTAAGGAGTGGAACGCGACAGCGTGTTGCAACGCTGCCAGGGAATCCACGGAACGCCATTGCCCATTGCGGGACGCCTTGCCCATTGGAAATAGCTTTGAACGCAACGGATTTTTGAGGAGGGGAAACGCTTAGTAAGCGAGAACAGAATAACGTTATTCCTCTCATGCCTCTTCGCCCTTGAAGTTTACTGTATCCCTGTCGAGTCGGTTTTCATTGATGACGTGCGGTGAGCTTCATGCACCTAAAATGCGGCTGTAACAATTTTCCGTGAAACATGATGTTACAGGCTCTGTACCGGGCCCAGTCAGCTGCATTTTGGTGGAGCTTACTTGCAAAACTTGTCATGGAACAAAATGTATGTGCTTGTTGAAAAGCCCGTCAAATGGCTTATTTTCTGGGCCCGCCTGTACAGAATGAGTCGTAGCTCACCTCGAATGGTCCGAAGTTCACACGCAGAGATCAGATTTTAGATTTTGCGAAGAACAAGTAGGAATACGATGAATCAATTAATTTCGTTTGAAGAAAATAGCGCCAGAGCATTCAAACCACGAAAAGACAAGGACGAGACACAAAGCGCTAAAATACGTTGATTTGGTTTTTGCTTGACCAAAGTGCAGTTAAGTGGAAGTTTAGCCAGGTGCAGTAAAGAAACACTTTCAAAGTCAAGACTTTTCAGGCAAGTGCCGATGGCAGCGCTGTGCATAGTAATGATGGAAATTTGGAGCATCCGGAATGTCTAAGGAAATACTACTAACCTTTGTGCATCCTTGCAAGCCAACCCTGATGCATTCGGATTTCACGGATGCCAGACATGCCGCATTTGTAAAAGGGACTGGAGGAAAAACAGTGTGCCATGGAAAAAGAATTTACTATAGTAACGCAGCAGTTTGGGCTAGGTGGTGACGACTCATGACGAAAAGGATGTTACTGCGCTAAAAAAGCCAGAGAACCGAGCACAAGACAGTAGAGATGAAAATGGGCTTTCCAAGGGCAGAAAACTGACTTCAAAACTAGGGCTCAACTAAAGTGCACACACAAGAGGAAAATAGAATTAGGCTACTATGTCGTGGGCATTCGAAATGACTATAATCTTTTATATTTTTTTGCAGGAATCACATTCCGAAGCTGCTGAAGTATTTTCCTCAAAGCAACGCTGCTCTGCGCTTTCGTGCCTTTCTTTCGGGCTTTAGATTGCTGAATTATATACTATAGTTGCCATTCTAGACCCGGCAGCACTATAAACGAAGTAAACAGTTCACCTACAATCATTGTACCTAAATAGTTAGAAGCGCAGGCAGCCTAAAAGCAAACTCAACGAAAACCTAATAAACATCTAAACCGTATTTTTTAAGCAGCTCATAATTTTATTCCCCGGAATGTAAAATAAATACGCCTCTTCGAGTGGCTAAATTGCATCCGTTCTTAACATCGATTTTAAAAGAGCAGACATTTTTAAGAGAATTTGTGACTGCATGGTGAAACCAAAGTTTTCACAACATTTATTGCTACTTACAAAACAATTTCTTGGAGTACTTTTTTTAAAGTTTGGTAAATGCATTTTCGATTATACCCTTTTTGAAGCGTATTTTATTACCGCGTCTCAAATTTTTCACCACCTAAACTTCAAGTCGAAGAAGTACTGGAATATCTTTTCTGTTATCGTGAACATGTGGGAGCAATCTGAGAAACTTGGTCATTACGGCCCACAAAATATTTCCAATGAATTGTTATAAGATCATTTGATTTTGCTTCTGAACTAACATTTCATGTGCGGGCTTCATGTGTACCAACTCAGGTTTATTCACACATTAATTTCTAGAACAGCCAAGAAAGGACTACTCGTTAGATGCTTGTGTACTTTTATTTCCCTGTCATAATGCATCAGCTGCGCCGCCCGACAGGCGTTCATGGTCAAGTTATGATGAAAAGAATGCTGCGAATACCGCAAGGTTTCCTTTAATGCTTCTGAAATGCACTTTCCACCTGCGAACTAGGATTTCAAGAATTACGAGTTCAGAAGTAACTTCCGTTATGTCCAATATTTTTCGCTATCTGTATAACCGGCTAGAGATGGTTCAGATGTTTTTCAGTCCTTGCGAATTTGCTTGTTGAACAACATAGAAAAATCGGCCCAAACACATGAAAGGAAGCAAACGAATGACCACAATTAGAATACTAGTGAGCATAACTCGTTACGCTCGAAGCCATATGTCAGGGGAAGTAAACGGCTAAACGACGCAGCTCTCAGTTTGCGTGATCTGGCAGTTTTTGTGGGAAAGAACATGGCTGCTTGAATTAAGCATTTTCTCTTTTTAAAACACAAATGGCAATGGCTTTATGCTCTTTTTGTCCCCCCTACGGCTGTAAGTGCGTTTTTTTTTCGCCATTCAAACATACGTGGCGCGCACACCAACCAATTGCTAAGAACTTTTCTTCATTCCATTCTCTCAGTAAACGACGCAGATTACAGCCACCACTGTGGGCGCCCAGCCATTCGAAGAGGAATTGGGACATCAGTGCGTCTTCATGAAACGTTCTCATTTGCATAGGAAGTCAGTCTACCAGCTGGACTCTAAAGAAATGTACATATGGGTCTTTGATGTGCAGGTAAGAAGTTGAAGATTTTGTGCTCTGCTCTTAAAGAAAAAGGAATTTGGTTACAACGATTTTTTGGCTATCAGATCAGCCTGACCCATATGGACCATAGACCTTAGTGCTCTGCTATTAAAGGTAAGAGAATTTAGTTATAACAATCTTTTGGCTATGTGATAGGCCTAGCCAATATGGATCAGAGACAAACAAAAGAGCCGACGTACGTTACAGTTCAGATCTAGTTTTGCTGCTGGCCAAGAAGAGGAAATCAAACGCGAGATATTTTTGGCATGAACAATCTGGCTGTGTAGCAGAGCTGTACAAGAGCTAAAAAAAGAACTTAAAAAAACGCAAGTAATTTTAGAAGGATAAAAATTGTTTTTGTACTGATTTAAATGCAGTTGCCCAGTGCGTTCACCACAGGAAGGCAGTTTAAGGTCTGGAAATAACACTGAGCGTGTCGTTTCAGAGCTAGGACTGAAAAAAAGAGAAGAATGCCCTCGAATGAATTCAGAATGAAAATCAATTAATGATGGAAGAACATTACGATGTAAAGAAATGCAAGTAAAACAGCAACGAAATGAAAAAAATTTGGTTTACGCAGCGGTTCACTGGAGCACATTGACAGTACTTTGATGGACTTGCAATGCAAACTTTGCACAGATAGGTCTCCTGATATTTGTGGTTATGAGTCTGTTCAGCAGAACAGCGAAGTAAGCATGTAGCGCACTGCGGCGCTGTAAAGCGGAGGCGCTAAGATTGGCGTTCCCAGCCGGCGAAAGAGGAAAATAAAGTTGAACGGCGCGTGCACGGTGCGCAAGCACGGAACGGGCTGTTCGATAAGCCTGCAACGCTGGAGCTCTTGTTCTGGCGCTCAGCTGCGACTCCCTAAATTCTCTTCAAGCACTCATGTAATAAACAGCTGGTGCTGAACGGTGGCGATGAAGCTTACGTCTATAGATACTTGACATTGAAAGCAAGAAATAAAATAAAAAAAGAAAGTGGGTGCGAAGTAAATGCACCAATGTGTAAGTTATGTGATAAATTACAGTGTCCACGTAAACTATTCACGCCCTTTGCCGATAGGGCCGACAAAAAGAGTACGATAATTGAGAGTGGAGATGCTGCAAGTGTCAAAGAAGATAGTGTAGTTTGGCACGGTCATTCGATATATCAAAAGAAGATGGTTGGTTTATGAGGTTTAACGTCCCAAAGTGACTAAGGCTATGAGAGACGCCGTAGTGGAGGGCTCCGGAAATTTCGACCACCTGGGGTTCTTTAACGTGCACTGACATCGCACAGTACACGAGCCTCTAGAATTTCTCCTCCAAAGAAAGCATAGTTCGAATGGTGTACATGTGGCATATGTGTAGACCTTCAGTCAAATAATGAGCCAAAAATAATACAAAATTTGTGCAGAAAAAAACTTCCTGAAACCTGTAATGCCTTATTATGTGCAAGGAAAATGAATTTCGGCCGATGAGTTTAGCGCGATTTCACCATGAATTCAAATAGCAATGAAAACTATTATTGTAACAGGAAGCATCAAATTTTACCACGAAATAAATCAAGGCGCTAAGCCAGATACTCTGCTGGGTCGAGGCAACTGTAAAACCGATGGGACCGCGGAAGATAGCCGGACAAGCTACCTCTCTCCGAAGACGATGAATAAATGCGTTCTCTAGTTTGTCTAGCCATCTTAGATGAGAGACAGACGAAACTTTGCAGCTGCCATCTCCATAAAACAACGTAAGCTTGAATAGTGCCTTCATACGTATAGGCTGTCTCCTTTTTTTAAAACTGAAAAAGTTCAGGGGGCACTTTGGCACACTAAACTGCTTCAAGGCGGAAGCCTTTCCTGAAGCACTGTTAGGCATTGACTGAGAGACAGTTTGTTATTGACTAGTGTTTTATTTGGCTGTATACTTTAACTGCGCATTAAAACTACACACTTTCAGAGGCGCGTTTCACTTCTCCCCTAGTGCGTCTCTTTATCTGCTTCTTCGACTTCGGCTGTATCCACGACTTCCTCAAAGTTTAGGTCGGGGGAGATTTCCGCAGATGGCTCATGCCCGGTGAATTCTTTATGTTTGATCGGGTCTACGTCGACTACTACCGCCTTGTGGTCACTGAAGTGGAGTGATATGTAGTCTAGATCTTTGACGCTGGGGTGGGTTCTGAAGACCAAATCCAAGCAGCTTCCGTACTTGGTGGTAGCTTTGTCCCGTGGAGTAGACAAGTGCAGACCCAGAGATTTCTGCATTCTATCTAGGAAGTCTTGATGCGTTCTGGCATCCTGGTTGAAGTCTCCTACCACTATCATTGGGCCAAACTTGAACCAGCTTGGTAGCACTCGTCCCATGAATTCATGGTCAGCCCGTTGGGATATGTGAGGTGACAAGTAGACGCACACCACGTTAAGTCCACTTTCGAGCTTGACACCGCACACTTCCCCCACATCAAAGTGCAAGTCGTCAAACTGTAGCGGTGTTAGGTTGACGTCTGGGTGCGCGTAAATGGCAACTCCCGCTGCTTGGTTGGAAGCACGACTTGCTCCTGTGACGTAGTGAAAGCCTTTGATCTCAACTGGTGCCACCAAGGGATTCATCCATGTTTCAGTTAGACAGAGAACCTTGCACCGAGCCAAGACATGGATGGTCATGTGAGACGTCTTGACCGTGCAGCGACAGTGAACGTACATTCACACAGGCTAGTGGAAGCTGTGATGCTTCCATGATCGCATTGCACCGCTGGGTGATTGTAGTCAAGCGATGCTCGTTTAGACGCCTGAACTCGTCCATGAGGCTGTGGTTTGGGTTGCTAGTCAAGCCGTGGCGGAACTTGGCCGTGCTCGTCGGCAAATTTGTTTTTGAGGAAAGGAAATGAATCTGTCTCGCATATCTCGGTGACACCTGAACCTCACCGGAAGAAGGGAGGGACATGAGAGTGAACGAAGACACCGTATTCAGTACACGCGCCCTTGAAAATGGTTTTTTGAGGAAAGGAAATGTATCTGCCTCGCATATATCGGTGGACACCTGAACCTCATCCGAAGAAGGGAGGGACATGAGAGTGAACGAAGACACCGTATTCAGTACACGCGCCTTTGAAAATGGTTTTTTGAGGAAAGTAAATGAATCTGTCTCGCATATCTCGGTGGACACCTGAACCTCACCGGAAGAAGGGAGGGACATTAGAGTGAACGAAGACACCGTATTCAGTACACGCGCCTTTGAAAATGGTTTTTTGAGGAAAGGAAATGTATCTGCCTCGCATATATCGGTGGACACCTGAACCTCATCCGAAGAAGGGAGGGACATGAGAGTGAACGAAGACACCGTATTCAGTACACGCGCCTTTGAAAATGGTTTTTTGAGGAAAGTAAATGAATCTGTCTCGCATATCTCGGTGGACACCTGAACCTCACCGGAAGAAGGGAGGGACATTAGAGTGAACGAAGACACCGTATTCAGTACACGCGCCTTTGAAAATGGTTTTTTGAGGAAAGGAAATGTATCTGCCTCGCATATATCGGTGGACACCTGAACCTCATCCGAAGAAGGGAGGGACATGACAGTGAACGAAGACACCGTATTCAGTACACGCGCCTTTGAAAATGGTTTTTTGAGGAAAGTAAATGAATCTGTCTCGCATATCTCGGTGGACACCTGAACCTCACCGGAAGAAGGGAGGGACATTAGAGTGAACGAAGACACCGTATTCAGTACACGCGCCTTTGAAAATGGTTTTTTGAGGAAAGGAAATGTATCTGCCTCGCATATATCGGTGGACACCTGAACCTCATCCGAAGAAGGGAGGGACATGAGAGTGAACGAAGACACCGTATTCAGTACACGCGCCTTTGAAAATGGTTTTTTGAGGAAAGTAAATGAATCTGTCTCGCATATCTCGGTGGACACCTGAACCTCACCGGAAGAAGGGAGGGACATTAGAGTGAACGAAGACACCGTATTCAGTACACGCGCCTTTGAAAATGGTTTTTTGAGGAAAGGAAATGTATCTGTCTCTCATATCTCGGTGGACACCTAAACCTCGCCGTAACGGAAAGGGAGGAAGATGGGAGTGAACGAAGACACCGTGGTCACTAGACGCGCGTTTGTTCATTCCAAATCATCGAGCTGGCATGGCGAAGTGCTCGTCTCGCAATCCGGAGACCGGGGTTCGATTCTCAAGCTCGGAAAATTTCCTACTCTGTTTTATTTGTTTATCTGTTCTGACAAGAAAGGCTAATTGGTTAAGTAAGTCCCACTAACTTGGAGCATCACTATACGATCCCTTTAATTGGTTGCATGGTTAGTAGCCAAAGTGCAATTGGCCCCCTTTGAAATTCGCGCACTGTGACGTCACGACCGTTTCGACCAACTGAAAAGCGTGACATTTTCTGTCGACAACTTCTGCTTACAACGATGAGGCATTAAAGGCCTTAATATGTGGGGTAGCGTTTAGTATCCCTTTTGTAAAATTGTTGACCTCTTCGGTGGTGCTCTCATAGCAACATTTGGAATCGTGTGTTCTTGCATGTTTGCCGGTATTTGCAAATAGACAGGCATCCACGGAAGGTCCGTTACTCAAAGGGAACAACATTAGGTATTATCGAGGCCAATTTTTAAACGGCGATGACAACTGTGTGTGCCTTACAACCCCATCTTTTAAGTTGTTTTTCATGGCCTGTTTTCGCAGACAGTAAACACGCTGGAGCACTTCGCTGCTAAGTACACAGGGCGGAATTTGACATTTCTGATGACATGGAGTGGGGAACGCCAACTGGTTGTCCGCTTGTACACCCAATTTTTTTCGCTTAGTCTTCATAGCTTTGCGTCTAACTGCATTCATGTGTCTTCGTCTGTGTCAGAAAAAAATACGCAAGCCGTGAATAACCCCTGAATTGCTGAAATGAATTCAAAATTGGCAGTGGTTTAGCTCTGGTTAAACATGTAGGATTGCGAAAGCAACGAAGAGAGAGAAAGAGGCGATGGAGAGCGCGCGGCAGTGGCGGCGGCCCCGGCACGCTGGCTATGCGCCACTACTGCGTATGCGCAACTGGCGAGCGCGGTGGTGGCACCACGGAGTGGCCCGCGCAGCGACTGCGGCGGCGCGCCAGCTTTGCGCCGTGTGACGACACTGCTGCTCCCGCTTGCGCAGTATGGTCTTTCGTCAGCTCCGTGAAATGGCTCGGCGACTCGCAAGCGTTGCTTTGGCAACAAAATGAAAAGCCTGCGTTTCTCACTCAACAGTTATCAGTTTACGTTCAGTGTGCAAGGTTGTATTTGCTCATTTTCATGTCTTAAAGTGCGTTCCGTGTTGTAAGCACCATGGATGTACATCGCTAATCATTCGCCACTGATGCAATTATTTTTAGCTCGAATTTCAGCATCATTTCGACAGATTATTTGTTAGCCCCAAGAAATTCTATGGCAGTGGTAATTGTTCAGAAAAAACTCTAATTGGGTTATGTTGCGTATGAATTTCGGTCCGTAGTCAAATTTTTACTTAAAGCGCATAAACCTTGATAGATTATTGGCGTTCTTTGACTGCAATTTTATCTGCTAATTATTAAAAATTTTAACACACTGCTGGCGCTTATAATCACACACAATGACCCGTAATTGCTCTAAACATTTTATTTTTTATTCCTTCCGCCATAGTGGCTGAGTTCATTTAGCGTTTGCCTGTTCAATTCAAGGTCCGGGGTTCAATCCCGACCTTATGGGTGGCATTTCTATTTAGGGCAAACACGAAAACAACCGTGTGCTGTGCGATGCCAGAGCTTGTTATGGAACCACACCTGGTCCTAACTAGTACTGTGCCCTCCACTGCGGCGTCCCTCACAGACTCTGTGCCGCTTCATGACGTCACCCTTTGCAAGATAGTAATACACTTGTGCACAACTTCATCGCCGTGCTTTTCCTGCACGCAAAAAAAAGAACGTACACCCAGCGTTCACTTATTATGTTCTCCCACCTACCAACTGCTTAAACAAACCATTCGGTTTATTTTTTTTATTATTTTTTGCTATCAAGCGTATTAGGTGCACTATGCGTTCTTACAAGCGTATGTGTATGGTTTGTCTCAGCGAAATTTAGTCCGGAAAAAAGTTCGGAGGAAGAGTCATTCTTGGTGGCTGCTATGTGCTATATATGGTAATTTCTAAAACGCTCCCTCATGGTTGAGTACTGATTATAGAGAGATTTATTTGGCTTTTGAGCAAGTAGTGTTTTTGATAAAGGGGTCATCACGTTAGATTTTGTCTGACAGCACTGCCCCGAAGCGGCTCGCTCGGGCATCAGCCTAATTAATGATGAGTTGCAAGTAGATATGTAGGTTTTGGAGCATAGTGCAGGTGATATGTAATAATTTTCAATTGGACACCTCCCACGAGAACCGATATTTGTCCTCTTTTTTTAATTACTTGAAGACCAGGAATTGAGCTAATATGCAGGCGAATGCAGAAGAGACGACGGTGAAGCTTCTTGCCTGTGAGTACTGGTGATTCCAGTCCCAATCTCTACTTTGATATATCAACGACAATTTCGTACATTTTGGCGTAACACTTACATCCACCCATCGGCGCCAGCCGCTCTTAATTCCGCGGGAGCCAAAAATAGTCATTCACTTCACGAAGAATCTTCACGTGTGGTTGGTGGCAGCAGTCGTTTCCCACAGCAAGCAGTATTCGAGAGCGCTGTGCGCTTTGAGCCAAGATCCCACGCATCGCAGTAAACTGCTACAAAGGCAAGCTGCTCCCCGCCGCCAAGAGCTCGGAGATTAGCTTGAGAAATATGGCACACGCTCGGATGCCTAATGAGCTCGTTTATATGGGCGCGCGTGCCTCGGTGAGATATAGACGTAAACGACCACGACGACGTCTGGCCGGCCAGCCGAAGGCGGCTGCAAGCTCTGCCACAAGGCCTGTGTGTTCCCAACGAGTTCAGCATCTGCGTGGGGCTGTTTGCTTCAAATCTGACCTCTGTGTTTGCGAAAGAGAGCACGCTGCTAATTTGGACCCTGAGAATTTACTTGCTCTATACGCAGCTTTCAGCGCGTTGGGATCTCAAGCTGAGTCGTTTGATTACCAGACTGGATTGGCCTAATGTTACGAAGGTTGCGGTATAGAACAGCTTCATCTGGGAAAGTGGCATAGTTATCAATTTCTGCTTTTGTCTTATCCTGGTTAATTGTAAACTCCGCCTTATAAATGGTGAATAATGAGAAAAGTTGTGAAGATATCAGGGAAGTGCTTGTTTTGAGAAATACGACCTTTGGGGTTACAGCACCATGACTGGGCTATGCAAAGGATGCGGCGGAGTCATGGATGAGAGCAGGAGCAGTGGTCGGGCGTAACACAGCTGGATCCATCCCTGCTTCTGTGCTGCAGAGAGCGAAGGTTCTTAAAACGCCAGTAAACCGACGCAAATCGAGAAATAAAGAACAACCAAAACAGGACGTTTTGGCCTAGGAGCGCCATGATTTTTTTTTTTTACATATTGGTCAGCGGCCGCTTTTTTATGCTTCAGCGTGATTCTTTCCGACCAGACAAGTTTTTGTCTAATGTCGTCTTCTGGGCAGGTCTTCGTTTCCCATCCTCTGCAGTGTCGTTCATTCTTAAGGAGGTCAGCAGACATATGTGCACCACTTCTCAAAAACGAACAAAACGAATGAAGAACTCAACGAATAAAGACTCGCAGAGAATTCACATAGAATTCACGGAAACGATTGTTTATCCTTCAACTGATGTCGGCATCAATCATTGAGCACAAGGGTTTTGAAGATAATTGCTGTGCAAATCGATGAAAATGGATGTAGATCATCCGTTGACAGGTATAAAGTAATGTTACAGAGGCCAAAAAGAGCCGTCATATTAAAGATTCTGATCGCTTTTACTTATGATCTCAGGATACACCGCCTCACAGTACACTGGCACTGGAGGTGAAGTACAGGTGGAGGGAGAAAATTTGCTGGAAGCCTTTTTGAACTCCAGCTCTTTTTCTGCCCGCGCCACAAATACGTAGGCCTGTGTCAGATATTGTCATGCAAACATATTATGTGGTAACTGTTGTCAAGTAGACAGGCCACTGAAGAATCTCGCAAGACACTTTTCCAGCGGTGCTAACGAGAATTTTTTTCTTTAGTTATGAAGGGTTATTACATGCCCACAAAGCAGTTTCACCCCAGATCAGTGCTCACGGTGGTATATTTATCAGTAAGATACTGTTCTGTTTATCTTAACGCAGCTGATGAAGGGTTCTGTTTGCGCTATGAGATGGGGTACATTGTCAACTAACTGCTACTGACAGTAACGTCATAAGCGTGATATTTCTTTCTTCTCAGCTCGTTGTTCTATATGAAGGCCGAAAACTGTCTGTAAAGCTGCATCGACGGTAAAAAAGGCCGCCTATATGAAGATAAGGAAAAGACACCACTTTGTATTTTAGGTAGCGAATGTCCAATTACATTACCTTTCATTCAGCGAAGGTCAAAATGTTTGTTTCTTCTCCTAGCAAGACAAGCTCGTCTTTCGCTTAATTATTCACGCAGGCTCTTCTTGCACTTCGTTTCTTAGTGCTGTTTTAGCACTTAATGTTGAGAGTAAGAATAAAAAGTGGTACAAGATTCACCCTTGAATACCTTATTAATTAGTGCTTATTGAGTGTGATCCTATGAATTAATCTGGATTCAGGAGTCTGACTTTTTGGGCTAAGAATGCCACCTTGTCGCAAGATTTACCGTACAGAATGTGCATGCTTAGAAAACCACGTTTAATCCTTAACCAGCCTCCTCTCCATTTCATACTATTTGTCTGGGGGCTAAAGGCTGATTATGGCTGGAACTGCGATGTTCGTTTCACTTCGGGTGGTCGAGGAAGCGATGCTGGCGGGCCAACCTGACGGCAGCCTGAACTCACTGTTCTTATTCAGACAAGAAACCTCTCTGGCATGCAACAGTTTCTTTAAAACTTTCCAACGTTAGATTTTTTTGTTCTTTACTTATCTTCTTTACGACTGTAGGTTATTTACCGTTGAAAATACCACCCCGCCCTCCTACGCTATCAACATGGCGGAAATAGTTCTAAACAAAGGCGTGCATGCTACCCCGTAAAATAAGATGATATAACAGTGGGGAAGCTGTGGCGTAATATATTATTTTTTTTTATTTATTGTTTCCTCAAGGGTCCACAGGGGATAATACATGACGGGTGGGCAAACAAAAGAGTTAATATGAACACAGATGGTTCTTTTTATTATGTTTGGTTGTAAATTCAAATAACGGTGGTCGCGTATGCAAGAAGGTGACATGCGAACTAAGCCGTCTCCTGGGTGGAGGGAGAATAACGCCCAAGTCGCTGAACTCAATCTGGAATCGCGAAGTACGGCGTGCCTGATGGCCGAGGTGCCGTGCAAAGCTCTGCAACACCTAATATTTCCAGCGATTTTTTTTTTTGTTGTAATGAACAAGGCAGGTGTGGTCAACAAATACGTAAGCATAAACCCTCTTGGTGTGCAAAGCAGGTTACATTGGTCTAACTATGTAACAGCTGCACAAAAAAAAGCACATAAAGGAGAAAAATAACATTGCAAGCAGGACAGGCCACTGATGTGTACCAAAGACCAAAATCTTCGGAGCTCAGAGCACTTTAAGGCGGTTTAATTAAGCGTTAGATATGACCCAAAAAGTGAATAACTTCCCGCTGAGCCGGAGGTGCTGGGAAAATGATTGTAAAAGAAGAGAATGAAAAGAAAAATAAACAAAGGTGCTAATCTTCCCGAAAGAAGAAGTAAGAGATTCAGTTCCTGAAAGTGCCGCGGTTCTAAGACAACAATAACAAAGAACAGTGAAGCCAGAGGACGTGGGGAAGAGAACCTACTTTGAAACTGGGACCTTTGCAATGAGGAGCGCGGGAAGTGCTGTGACTTTTGTTTCCGTGAAATTCGAGCATCTAAGCTTCTCGCTTGTAAACTAGGAAATAGAGATGGGAGAGTGAGGTAGCGTGGGAAGGTAAGGCAATTGCATTGTGTCACATGCTCCAACAAACTTCATTATCGCCAAGTATTGTCTGAGGCCGAGCGGAGGTGGTTTGGTGAACTGCAGCGCGACCGAAATTGAATGACGTCAGAGACTGTTTCTTTGTTCTCGAACAGCGATCTTTCTCAAAACCGTTCTTTTCTCTGTCTGTCATCTTTTCTTTCTCTCTCTCTACATCCTTTCCTATTTATATCTCACTGGCGCCACGTCGACTTGCAATCTATAGCTCTCCCTTGCGCTTCTGCGCTTCTTCTGTTTCACTTGCGTTTCTCCTTTGAGGAGTCTGCCTTTATCATGACAGGCGGAGCCGGGAAAAGAAAATCCACAGTTTCCAAAGTCGCAGGTGTTTCCTTCCAACTGCAGATTCAGCGGAGCGGACGCCGGGCACGCTTCCTATTCTCGTTGTTTTTACAGCGCCTCTTTCATTTCGTTCTGCACCACTTTGCGAAAAAAACAGAAATCTTGCTGACGGAGCAATCTGAAAGGGCTTCCGCCGCATGTTTCTTCGTTTGCTTTTGGTGTCCGACGAAACTTATTTTCTTTTCACTCTTCTCAAAGCCGGAAACTGAGACAAATTCTTCTTAGAAAAGCGTCAAGGACATTGTGGATGAAATATGTAGTGTGACTGATATTTCGGCTTCTTTTGCTGCGTCTCCGAGGCCGAGACCTTTTTCGGTTTTACTGAAGCAAGGTAACTGTAGTGCGCACCTGCTAGACTAGACGGATATGGTAATGCCATCAAAAAAAAGAGAGAGCGAGCTCGGAGCTGGGCTTAAGCGAATGCATAAGGCTGAAGAACTGGGCAATTTGCTGCCTCGATGACCTTTAGCGTCGTTTCGAAAGCAGCACACTGACTGCTGACAAGTATGGACGTATCATGTAGACTCTGGTCTTTTTGTTGGAGCCGCTTACTAAGCAACTGGAGATATATTGCATTCTTGTAAATTCGTGGAAGAGTTCGAGGTTCGATTCCAGCAGAATTTAGGCAGGATACTGGAGGAGTGGGGAAAATAGGCTACTCATGAAATCGACTCTGATCGTGCAATCACGAAGGAATCTCTGCTGCCGTTGCCACGGCAAAGAGATAAAGCGAAGATGGGGGAAAGTGAAGTCTTGATTGGGCGCAAGAAGCCGCCTCGTTTTGTCGGAATTTTTGGCAATGTGGTGAATATGTCCTGCAGGAGACTCGTTAATGTTGGAGTAGCTGCGGAAGGCGAGTAGGGTGGGCTTCCCATCTTTTGGGTTGGGGTAGGCTGTCTGGATCTGTCTAATTTTCTAGTCCTTGAAGTTTCCTTTCTTTTTGATTAAATTTATGTTACCATTCTTCTAAGCGTCTCGTTCCTCGAAGTAATAAGTCTTTGCGTGTACAGGGTTAATAGTATTTCTAGTACAATCTAGCTTCAGTCCTTCAGCAGATCTGCTGTTACATTACCCTTACTAGCTGTTTTCCACCTTTTCATTGCTCCTAAAGTTTTCTTTACTTCCTCGTTCGGTACTAAACGGATGTCCGAGGGATGTGCGCTACTAAGTCTCTAATTAACGTCCTGATTGCATTGCCTACTCTATAGCTTTGTGTAGAGCTCTCTGGCTTCTTTAACTATCTTATCCTTCTTCTTGTTGTTGTTGCTCTTAAAAAATGGCACATACCCACATGGAGGGATTGGTCAAGGTGTAGTGGCTACAACAAAGAAATTTTCATATGTGATTGTGACAAATTATTATCTTATCCATATTACTAATCTCATTGTCTTCTTTTTCTCCTAAAGAGAACATGTGGTGTTTGCCTATACGTAGTTTCTTCATTGCTTTTAGGCTACCTCCGTTCTTTATAGCATGCTCAGTTGTCTCCCTATAAACTTCCTCATATCATCTACCCTTCGCTTATTGATTGAACTTGATAGCTCTGCCATTTATATTCGATCGGCGGGGTTAGGCGCCTTCATGCTTTGGTGTTTCTTAATCAGATATTTCGTCTCATGAGATAGCTTAAAAGTATCCTGTGGAACCAACCTACCGCCTACTTCTACTTCACATTCTGTAATGAAGGTTAGGGAGGTTACCGTTCATTGCTTGGGCATTAAGGCAGTCGTCCTCAGTATAAGCCGAGTATCTGTTCTGCTAAGATATTCTGAATTTCTCTACTTTCTCCCTTATCCACAACTCGTTAATGGGCTTCCGTCTCACTAGTTTCGTCCGTTCCTTCTTCAAGTCTAGGCTAATTCTTGGTCTTACCAACCTGTAAGCAGTACAAGCCACCTTTCAGATTACTTCCATGCGACGACAGAGTGGGCACATAGTATGAAGTGTATTTCAGTTTTAGTCTCAGCATTGCGACTCTTCCACGCCCGCTTCCTCTTTTGTCGTTTGCTGAAGAAGGCATTCATAATCCGTAAATTATTTCTCTCTGCGAACTTTGCTAATAACTGCCCCCCCCCCCCCCCCCCCTATTCCTACAGCCTATCCCATAGTAGCCTACTGCCTGGCCTCCGGCCTGCTTCTACCCTACTTTGGCATTGAAGGCGTCCATCAATACTGTGTACCGCGTTTTTTTTCTTTGCTCGCTGCCGATTCCACGTCCTCTTAGAAGCTTTATGCAATCTCCTCATCACAACTAGATGTAGACGCGTAGACCTGTACCTGCTTCATTTTGTGCCTCTTATTAAGAATAATTACAAAAGCTCCCACCCTCTCCATAAAGCAATAGAAATCCTCTATGTTGCCACCAATATCTTAATTGGTGAGGAACCCTGCACCCATTCCTCGTCTTTCTCCTGACCCACGATAGCATAGCACGTGCCAGCCCTTAAGCACTCTATACGGCTCATCTGTCCATCTAACCTCACTAAGCCCCATGACATCCCATTTAAAACCTGCCGGTTCTTCTAACAGCACATCTAGACCAGCCTCACTGGGTAAGGTTCTAGTGTTATACCTTGCCAGGTTTGGTTTGCAATGGAGGCCTGCCCAGAGCCTGAGATTCTTAGCACGCTCCGCTGCGGCGCAGGCCTGACCGCCGCCCTGGGGACTGAGGGCCGATGGTTAATTGGCTTTTTCACTTAGGAGGACGCGGACAAGGATCAACTCCTTTTCTAGTCAGTGCGCTGCAGATTCCGGTCACCGAGAACAGACTGCACCCAAAGCCTGGTTATACAATTCTATCGACACGCGGAGTTTTTTTTAACCCCGTGGAGATTGCGCGGCCCCGCGATTCGAACCCTGGTCCTATCGCATCCGAGGGAAATACTCTAGCTAAATATATTTATAGAATATGCATAGTAGTTTCTTTCATGCCATTACAGTTAAAAATAAGGAAACGGGGTTTTTATCTATTCAAAAATATCCAGCTTCCCTGGATCGTGCCTGCGGCAATGCGTTTTACAGGTTGTCCCCATTCTTTCGCTTGAAAAAGCGGCCGAACGTGCAAAGAACATGCATTCTTTTTGTTGCGAGAAATTCTGTGTTTCCGTGGCTCTTATTTTTTACTTCGTGGAGGCATTAATCCCGAAGGCATTAGCTGCCCTTTTCTTACAAATGCCTTCTCGTGCATTTCTCTGTAGCGGGTAAGGCTGCATTTCAGCAGCCTTACCAGCCGCGTTAAGTCCTTGGAAGGATGCGGCGTTTTTAGCTTTTGATCTATTGAACTCGCTTTATATTCTTCCGTAATTGAGTTCCTCACTTTTAAGTGCTTTTTGTGAAGGAAACGCAGGTATAGGTCCTTCAATGGCGTAAGAACACAATAAATAAAAGTTACCTGGAGCTCAACGCAAGGACAAATGGAAGCAGTATTGTAGACTGAAGGCCGTTTTTCCTTCGAAAGAGGCAAAAGGCAGGGCGGCTATTTGCAACGCAAAGTTGATGGCGCCGGAGAGCATAGCTCCAAGACTACACGTACCATTCACAGGCGTAAGCAGCCGTCGCTAAGCGCTCAAGATAAAGCGAACGAGTGTGCTCTTCTGTCTTTTGTCTATCATTTTTTAAAGCACTCGCTGTAGGATCCTGGCAGACGCCCTTCTCTATTCAGAAACGCGAACGCCAGGAAAAGAGAACCGCATGGAGTAAAGCCGCCGCGACCATACTAGCACGCAACGCGTTTAGGGGCTGTACGTACTCAGGACACGCTACGGCTCACCCTAGATCTCCATTCCGCGTGCGGAGAGCTTTGCGCGCACGTGGTAATGGTCGGAAGAACAGCGGCGCGCACTGCGCATGGGGCCTTGCTCTCTGGCGCAGCTTGGGTTCAGCGGGGAGCGTGGCGGGAAAAGCTAAAGAATGAAGCAGCCGTATCAGACTCGTATACGCTGTATCCTTGTCCTTTCCAGTCGACACGAGGCACGTCTGTTGCTGCGAAGGGTTCCCCTGTGTTTATTCTCCCAGGGCGACAGCATCTCCTCTCAAAGACGCGGTACTTAGATCTGTCACAACTGAGGAAAGTGTTCGACCACAGCTGTACCTCTATGTAGAGAACAGCAGCAGCACGCTCCCTGTTAACAGTCTGCCATGGCAGCGCGCCCAACGAAATATTGTTCGTAGCACTCTGATCAATGACGTGTCTTTCGAGCCTAGACTGGGATTCCAGCGTAGAGGAGAATATATAAGTGAAAACGCAAAACGAATAACGAATGAATGCGAAGCGTTCGGATAAGCTCGGGATAAAGATAGCATTGCCTCGTGTAGAGAAACGACGTTCTCTTTCTCACGCCCTATTTGAGGTGCAACAGTGAGGAAGGCGGTAAAAGGAGACGTCGCTGAAGCTGTACATTTAGTGAGGCAAAATCAAAAAAACCAAGTGCACTGAAGCGATGCACCATCTTTTCAATGTACAATCTTTCAGAAACATCTGCGAGCATATATGCGACGTTTCAAGTCAACGTGACGCTATAAAGTATCCCGCAAGCATCAGAAACAATAAACACTCGGGATTGGATTTCTAGAGATTTACCGGGATTTCAAAGCTGTCAGCATATCGGGGTGCCAAGTGCATAGCCCGCAGTCTGCAGCATTACGCTATAGACTAAGCAGCTTGTCTGCCGTACCCCGGCGTCGTGCTCTGTCGTACTGCGTCGGTCAGAAAAAAATCCCAGTAGTTTAAGATGAAGCTAACGAATAGGGGGATGGTCCTAATGAGTCTAAAATTAGCGAGCAGCTTTCTTTGATGGGAGTATTTAAGAATAAGAGAGTACTTCGTTAAAGGAAGTTATCAGGCACTAAGGTTAGATCACAAGCCCTCTGTGTGACTGGCGGGCACGCAAGAAATAGGCCATGAGGGGTTCTTAGATCAAGCGTCTTATAAGGGCACCTAGTGAACGGCTTGTGGTGCGTATGACTTAGTATTGTGTCTTTGTGATGATTACTCATCTTATAGTAATTAAAATATTCAGGCTTAAGAAGCTGCGCGTAATGAAAAGCGGCGTTATGGTGATTAATTGTACTGAAACAAATAGCGCGTATGCGTATGAGCGAAAACCAGAAAGAAGAATAAATAAGAGAAAAATGAGGAAAAGTCGCCATCACGCCTACTCTTAAGGCGATTATTACACGTCCTTCAATTTTTTTATGATTATTCCAAAGAACAGCGAACTTCGTTTTGTATGGCTTTTGCTGGAGCCAGCGTTTTATTTATCAACGCACTCTAACCAATGGAAGCAATTTTTTTTGCACCAGTGGAAAAATTTATGGACAGTTTTCGCAGCTGTGGTGATGTTGCAAGATCAGGGAATTAGTAAAAACAGTAAATATTCCATAGTTTAGTGGACAATAGCTACAGTTTTTACTGTCCAATGCCGAGCTTGAAATGAAAAAATGATCGAAAGGCAATTTGATTTCTTCTGCGGATTGTTTAAGTGACTGATCGATCGATCGATGGCACCAATAGATTTATCAATCAATCAACATATCAGGCAATATACCAAACAAACAATAAATAACTAATAATCAATGCTTGGTTCTGAAACATATTCAGGAATCCAGTGCCGCACAACAGTGCGTGAAAGATGCATAAGGCTTCTCTAGCCACTCAGTGTTGAAGCTGTTGCGATACGACTTTATATGAATCGGCATACACAAAGATCCATATTACGCTAGAAAGCATAACGGGTTTCTTATTACACTATGCGTCAAAGGGCGCTGAGTCAGAAGCGGCTGCCAGAGCCTCACCGCTGCTGGAAACACTGCGCGAACGCATGAGCCAAGGGCGATTCTTTCATTCGCCAAAAATGAAGACAGCTGCAAGGGCCAACAGGAAAAAGGAAATGCGCAGAATTTAGCTGCACCTCATGCGGTGCTCCAATGTTCCACGCTGCTTCAATTCCCTTCAATAATCGGTTTAGTATGGTTTATTGCGGTTTAACGTCCCGAAGCAACTCAGGCTATGAGAGACGCCGTAGAGAAGGGCTCCGAAAATTTCAACCACCTGGGGTTCTTTAACGTGCGCTGATATCGCACAGCACACGGGCCTCTAGAATTTTGCCTCCATCGAAATTCGGCCGACGCAGCCGGGAACGAACTCGCGTCTTTCGGACCAGCAGCCGAGCACCGTAACCACCGAACCACCGCGGCGGGGCCCTTCAGTAATCGTTCAACAAAAAATATGATGCCTTTATTATTGGTTCAAAGAAACGGCACCAAGGGACATCTCGATGAAATCGTCACAAAAAATAAAAAGCACTGCTTGGTAAAGACAATTTACAGATCTCTCTACAACCAGCAATAGTTCTTTTAAAATGGTTTCAGCCTCACTGGTTAAAAAAAAAATCAGGGGGGCACTTTACTGACATAACGTGCGCTGAGGCGGAAGCCTTAAGCGTAGTGTTGCTGCTTGTGGCACTGATGTGTGGTTAAGATGTTAAGCTTCGCCTGTAAGAGTGGAACGCGACAGCCTCTTGCAACGCTGTCAGGGAGTCCACAGAACGCTATCGCCCGTTCTGCTGTACGCCTTGCTCGTCGGTAAATTGGTTTTTGGGGACTGGAAATGTATCTGTCTCGCATATCTCGGCGAACGCCTTAACCTCGCCTTAACGGGAAGGGCGGAAGATGGGAGTGAACGAAGACACCTTATTCACTGGACACGCCTTTGTTCATTCTAAACCATCAAGCTGACATGGCGGAGTGGTTAGCATGCTCGTCTCGCACTCTGGAGACCCTGGTTCGACTCCCCAACTCGACCAATTTCCTACTCGGTTTTATTTATTTATGTGGTCTGAGTAAAAAGGTTAATTAGGCTAATTGCTTAACTATTATTTCTCAGTTGGTCATTAATTATCATGCAGTTATCATTAACAATCGATTAAGTAATGATTAGCCTATGCCCATATAAGGCACGTAAACGAAACGTGGACACATCTGCTGACACGGCTGCTAACGACAGTATGAGGCATTAAAGGCGTCACCATGAAAGGCTCGCACTGAAAGCCGGAGCTATAGAAGCCGTTTCTTTAATGAAAGAGGTGGTGGTGGTGGTTGAAACATTTATTGCCAAGCAATGCAGAGGGGGCAAACCCTGCCTCCCCTTACGTGGCACGAGGCAACCCTTAGGGGGTTGCCGTTAAAGGGCAAAGGACAGTCCTTGGAGGGCTATCCGCTTCAAAGAGAGAGAGAGAGAGAGAGAGAGGGAAAGGCAGGGATGTTAACCAGAAAGGATTCCGGTTGGCTACCCTGCACAGGGGAAGGGAATGAGGGGAATTAAAGAGGAAAGAGAGAAGTAAAGGGAAATAATCACAGTCTGTCAATTAAGGCAGTCGCTCTCAAAAAGCGAAAGAGTGCCTTGTAAGCCTTGATGGCAGTTGACTGTTGTGGCCACGGACCGAGGATCTTGGCCTCTGTGAAAGGGCGAGGGTCCAGGCGGTCCAGAGCACATCGCAGCTTATGTCTTTCGGCTACAAAGGCAGGGCACTCACACAAGATATGGGTGATTGTCTCATCACAGGCGCAGTTCACACAAGAAGGGCTGTCGGCCATCGCGATCCGGAAAGCATACTTATTCGTGAAGGCAACACCGAGCCATAGACGACACAGTAGTGTTGCTTCACGACGCGCTACATTACACGGAAGACGGAGGCGCAGTCCAGGGTCCAAAGTCCTGAGGCGACGTTTGCACAACTCACCAGAGTTCCACGCTGAAAGTGTGAGCTCCAGCCTCAAGGAACGAAGCCCACACGCTGCGTCAGCTCTCGTTACGGGGATATTAACGGGGATTCCGTCATCGTGGGCAGAACGGGCAGCTTCGTCAGCCTGGTGATTGCCATGAAAGCCGCAGTGGCCCGGCAGCCACTGGAAAATTATGTTATGTCCTTTCAATGTGGCGTCATGGTAGAGCTTGCGGATTTCGGCAACGAGTTGTTCGTGTGACCCACGGCGTAGTGCAGTTTGCAGGCCTTGAAGGGCTGCTTTAGAGTCGGTGAAAACTGTCCAGTCATGTGCAGATTCCTGACTAATGAACTGAACTGCAGCCCGTAGGGCAGCTAGTTCTGCACCAGTTGAAGAGGTGAGATAGGTAGTCCTCACCTTCATTAAAATAGACCTGGCCGGTATCACCACAGACCTAGCAGAGCTTGTTGAAGTCACTGAGCCATCTCTGTAGACATGTATGCGGTGTGTATGGTTAAAATGCAAATGATGCAGTGTCAGTTGCTTGAGAGCAGGCAATGATAAATCAGATTTCTTATTAATTCCAGGAATAGATAGGTTCACCCGGGGTTCATGGAGACTCCATATGGGTGAGCATGATCTTGATGGGTGGGCGAACTGCGAAGGAATATAGGCACGGTGAGCTTGAATTACTTTTGCAAATGCAGTATGTGGTCTGAGTACGGGAAGAGCTGCAAGATGATGACTCGGAACTCGCGTGAGGTGCCGAATGTGTGTTCTCCTGGTTTCAACAGCAATGTATGAAGTAACAGGATGCTCCCCAGCGACAAGAATAGTGGCTGCCGTTGAGGCACATTTAGGTAGCCCAAGGCAGATTCGTAGAGCTTGCGCTTGAACACTTTGAAGTGTCTGAAGGTTTGTCTTTCTGATATTGTTTAAAATGGGAAAGCTATACCGCATGTATCCCAGGAACAGCGAACGGTACAGTTGAAGCATCGAGCGTACAGATGCACCCCAGGACTTTCCCCCGAGGAAGGAGAGAATATGAACAATCGCTGTCAGTTTCTTTCGCATGTCGTAAAAATGGGGACTCCACGAGAGGTTCCTATCAATAACAACGCCAATGAAGCGATGGTTTTTCTCATAGGGAATGGCGTTGCCATTAATATATATGGGGTAACTTGTCATTTTTTTTTCGCGTGAACGCCACAAGGGAACATTTCTCGGTTGAAATATTTAGGCCCTGCTGACGAAGGTATAACGTCAGTATCGTTGCCGCCTTTTGTAGTCTCGCACGAACTTGGGGACGGGTCACGCTTGATGCCCAAATACAGATATCATCGGCGTATATTGAGATCTGGACTGATTGTGGCAATGAGTCAACCAGGCCGACGAGAGCTATGTTGAAAAGAGTTGGGCTCAGCACTCCACCCTGCGGGACTCCGCGCGAATTTAGATGCGAAGAGGTTGGTCCGTCTTCAGTCTGGACAAAACACGACCTCCCTGACAAATAGCTGCGTATCCAGCTGAACATGCGGGGTCCGATAATTCTGCAATGCTACATTTGACGTAAAATTTGGGGAAAGCATATGTAGCTGTGGAGTGTTATTTCACTTCGTAAAGTGACGGCGTTTAGTCACAAAGCTTGTTATATATGCTAATCAGAATGGGAGACGCGAGGGAGCGAGAAGTGTAAAACAAGCGCCTCATGATAAAATTGATCTTCTAAGCCAGGCAGTACACTGTCACTGCAGAACTGCGGACGCAACACACCCGCAGCTCTATTTTGAGCGTTAGGCTCTGAGTATACGGCGCATGATTTTGGTGTCTTCAGCCACTGGCAACGGAAGCCAGCAAAGAGTTCAGCTTTTTCTATAAGGATGCCTCACATGCAGTTTGTCCGCTCCAGCCACCTTCCGTAAAAACTTGCGGCATTTGCAGGTACCGGGGCTAAAGTTTTGATTGATTTGTTAATTGATCAATCGATCGATGGATCGATTGATTGATTGATTGATTGATTGATGGATTGATTGATTGATTGATTGATTGATTGATTGATTGATTGATTGATTGATTGATTGATTGATTGATTGATTGATTGATTGATTTATTGATTGATTGATTGTTCAATCGGTTGAACTTTTCGCGCAAGAGCGACAGGAGACTGGTCTAAAAGACATAATTGCTCAACTAAAGCCCCACTGCCATAGAATAAACAGTTACAACAGCGGTGATAATCAATTCAAATTAAAAAGTTGAGGCAGGTCTGTTATTTCCAGCCGTTCCAAAAAGACGCGATTTGTGTTGTTCATGCGCACTTCCGATCACTGTCACACTTTTTCATTTCTATTTTTTGGCGCATGGTGCATTTATTTCTGTGTAGCTGCTGGTATTTGTCCTGAGAAGCGCTTTATTGCAACAATCGCTTCTAGCCCGGAGGTGCGTATATGAAGGACAGCCGAAATTTATTAAGGGTTGATAAAAGCCTCTAAATTTTGCAGAAGCGAGTGAAAGCAAAGGCCGTTGTTCCGCCAGTCACAACAGCAAAAACAAATTTTACCTTACAAGCGAGTGAAAAGCAAGTGGAAACCAGTGAGGAACATAAGAAACATAAGCATTCTCTTTGACGGATTCCCGCGGGTGCGAAAAAGAGTCGGAAATAAAAGAAAACTTACATCAGGATTTCCATTCGTTCCTATTTGTTTGCGGTGTCTGTAGGTTGGCGGCATTATTCAGTTTTTTTTCTTCTTTGTTGTAGTTGGTCATAGATTAACCAACGTTGATTTTGTTTAAACCTTATAAAACGATTTTACAGCTACAAAGGGCTCATTCTCAGCAGGCGGACCTTCCAAGCAAATTCGACCAGAAAAACAGACTAATCTGACCTGCACGTAAATTCTGTTTACTAAGCATCGAAAATATTAGCTATTGTCGTCGAAGTTCTCAGTTTTACAGCTCTCATGACGCAAATACATCATAATAATGACATCACTGGGATTGCAACTATTTTGAGATTCGGCTACTTCCTTCATTGAGCGCCGAAGTCTTCATGCCACACGAAAGGACAGCCTTATCCTTCACGTCCACAGAGAAGTCGCCCGTGGGTTTAAAGCTGCAATTTGAGCAAACTGGTAAGTATCAATATTGCCTCAATGGCGCAAGATGGACGGAATGACACGGAAACAGACAAACGCTAACTATCAAATCATAAAACCGATGAGATCATCAAAGAGGGTATTGTCGTGTCGTGCCTGAAATCTGCTCTCCGGAAGTCTTGCCATTAGAATATCAAGGAAAGCATTTGGACAAAAGTGTGTGCGCGCCACAGAAGCATCTAGTCTGCACATATCACATCTAATGCATTGGGAATGTTGCTTAGATACATGAAGACAAGTAATCGGCCCATTTTGGAGAATAAAAGCACAAGCACGCTGTGATACCATTCGCGCATGTCATGTCGCATGTAGTCAAGGAACCATAATTTCAGGGCCTAGAAAACTGAGCACAATGTGTAAACCAGTTATGCAGATCAAAAAAAAGAACAATCACTACGAGGTACGACACCTTCCCTGAGAAATTCCTCGCGATGTAGGTGCGGTGTATCAGATGTCATTTACATGTGGTGCCATGTATATTGGTCAAACGGTGCGATGTATTAACAAGCGGCTGATAGCGCATGAAAACACTAGTGAAAATGATGCTCTCTAGCGCACAGCTGTGCGCTCTAAAGAATGAAAATGTGAGGACGAAAACTACTAAGAAAGGAAGACGAACAAAGATGATCCGCCAACCCAAAGAACATTCCATTTCGAAAAGCCGGAATGAACGCGGGTTTACAGCAACACGCGCATTCTGTTCCGACACAAATATATCCTGGTTTGCGAAATGGAGGAGTTCGATATTAACAAACAAGGTGCACCTGGCACCAGAATTCCTTCCGTGACCTTGTCAGACAAGGAAGTGGCATACATCGACTCCCACGTATCATTCGCATAATTGTTCAGGCTTTGGTTTCTTTTTAAATTCATTTCAAATCCACTTTTTGTCCTTTAATAAACAAATTCCTAGACAGCACTTCTAACTGTTTCTGGTTCATCCGGTTCTTGTTGCGCCGCCGAGACAATAAATGTATTCTCTACAACACTGGGTTTTATACGCAGAGATGAACCAAATTCGATGGACATATTTTTTCTTTACCCGTTATTTAGAGCTTGCAGTAATTTGACCTGAACAGGGCATGCTCTCGTTGTGCTTAAGACAGTGTGCATTTTAACTAATATTTACAAAAGCAGTCGAGCTTCACTTTTGTGGTTTCCCATACCAAAAAATTGAAAGTAATGAAAAAATTAGACACAGTGACTGTCGACAAAGATTTCGCTTTCTCTGAACTATCAGTCATTTTCCTTCATTATTAAAACAAGGCTTACGGAGAATCAACTTTGGTAAGCGGGGGTTGCATACCCAGAGAACAAAGCAGCCCATCGTACGCTGTTAACTTGATGTGCTTTGTTGCCCTCTGTGCTTGCACGTCGCAGCAGTTCGTTGCACTTTCTGCGGCAGGAAGCAAAATTTAATATGATGAGAAGCTCTTAATATTACGCAGGCATTCCTCTTGAGTACTCAGTGCTTGCCGTTGTCAAGCCTGGCGACATATTCTATACATCATGTACGCCCTTTTGTTTGAGCGCATGGACTGTACTTGGCGCGATACCTCTCTAAAGTTTCATTTCACTTGTCCTTTCCTACATTGTACTACAGCCACGACGGATATTTGCATAGCATTCTGTCCGCCTGTATATATCTGCTTTCTGTCGACTTCTGTGTATTTCGAGACGTTGCGTTGTGAGCGCGAAACGTGACTGCGTTCAAAATGACAGCATAAATATTTAACACTCTCATAGTAACTGAGACACTGAAAGACCAAACTTTAACCAGCAATAAGAAGAGGATAAATAGCCACCCTGTTAAACTAGCAAACGGCAAGCGAGGGGTTTCGAAGTTAACGTCATTTCCATGAGTGAATGCGATAACGCGGATTGGTGAGAAGTTGGTCGCCCACGGCTGTAATTGCGCTTTCTCAGAGCGCATAGCTCCCACTTTTGAGGTTTGTTCTCATTTATCGTCTGACAGCTTTTAGAGCAAAGCTCTTTATTGAAGTCTTTTAGCGTTGGAGTTAAATATATATTGATCAATCTCTGGCTTCTGTCAAAAGGAGCCGTATGTCTGCACGTGATCGCGGACAAGCGCAAGCCCCACCCGAGCACAACGTAAGTTGCGTTCGGCGGAGCAGTCTCTGCCTTGGTGCACCGGCTTCAGGAAGAATGCCGTGGATGACGTAGAGCTGCAGCAATAAAAATCAAAGAAAAAGGAAGAAGTGGCAGCGCCGGCTACCGCCCGTCTTCGCGCTGAATAGCAAATCTTCAAGGGTCGGTAAGGAAGATCCGACCATAAGCGCTGCCGAGACTGGCAGTGACCTACCTATGAGCAAGACGGGCCGTCGCCGCGGAGGTGGCTGGAGGCTTCTTTGGAGGCCCTGGCTGTGTCCGGACCGCCGATGGCCACTCCTCAAAAAGTAACTGGAGGAGTGAGAATTCCAAGACACTACTCTATGGACGCTTTTATCACAACAGTAGGGTTTAGCTATATTATGAGCGCAGGTTTCACAGAAAACAATAAAAGGTGGCTCAGTCCGGCTCCAATTCGAACAAAATTAAAACCTAATCTCTCTTGCCAACTTAATGCAGGCAGACTCACCCATAAGAAATCAAGTAAATATGAATAGCAGCACACTCCACGATGCAGATTTGTCTGCGGCTAACAGTGCTCTGTGCTTATTCAGTGTGCTTGAAGTTTGCGGTAAAGAGATATGAACACAATGAAGGCGTTCTCTCTCGTGCATTTCGCCACCACGGGAATCATTTCCCATCACTACTCCCATTACTCCCATACACATTTACCATCGATACGTCGGGTTAGTCACGCTTTCGAATACGAGCCCAGCGGGACGAAGTAAAGCATTTTAAAGGCGAAAATATTTTAGTCCATTTCGTGCTCTTCTCAGTCAGATCAGTTATAAAACTAGGCAAAATATCAAGACGTTAAAAAAGGCCCTCCTGAAACCGAAAGTTCGTCGTCTATATTTAGAGGGACAGCTTATATACAAGGAAGTTTCGCGGAAGAGATAAGTTGCGGACAAGTTAGAGTTACGCAAGCCTGTATTTCTTTCAGAAAATTCTTCCTCAGCAAGCAGGCTACCATTGACTGTTCCTTTTACTTGAAAAGAGCGCTCGCCATTTTTTCTAGTTTTTTCCCGCCGAAACTTCCGAACACACTTTGACGCCTGTCATCGTCCTAATGGCGTGTCATTAGGGCGACACAAGCCCCGAATAGCCAGTTCCTGGTTTCCTCTCGAGTCGTAGGCACTATTTCCGGTTGGACCATGTCACTCGCTTCTTTTCTGATAAAGAGCCGAACACTTTCCACCGGACGTCTACACGAAAATCCATCATGGGCTGTGACTCTTCCAAAGTTCTAGAGCGGAAGAGTGCGACACTGGTCGTTCACCGAAGTAAACGAGCTCAGAAAAGTTTGATTGATCAGTGCTGCTTTTCGGTTCGAGTTGCTGAACTGAAAGCTTGCTGTATTCTCTGTTTACGCAACAAAACCGGAAGCATCTGATTACAGGGCGCGTAAAACAGTTACTGCTCAAGTACGGAAGGGGCAAAGAGTGAAAACTAAAAATGAGTTTCTGAACAAGAATGTACCGCCTGCCGTAGAATCTGCGTCATGACAATCACGAACTTCAGCTAGAAAACAAAAAAAAAAGCGAAGAAACAGTCAAAACGCATACTCAGCATCTAAGGAGGCAACAATGGTTGAGCGCTGCTTGCAAGAACGAGGTAGGACGGGGTGTGGAGTGGGACGGAGAGGTTCAAGAGCAGGAGAGTCATAGAGAGGCAGCGACAGCTGCAAAGCCTCTCTGCCTATATAGACTTGCTTCGACGGCACACAGCGGCCGTTCGCGACTCAGGGTTCCACCACTCTAGTACCGGCCCAGGAGCCGGACATACGAGACGGGATGCTCTCCAAGCCTTGCAGTCGAGACGGTAAAACCACTGAGTCGGAGGCTATGGCTCTCATTTCAGCCGAAGTTCGTCGCATCTGGCGCTGAGGAAGAGAAAATGAATGAAAAAAATAACAATTCGTGAAAATGCGCCGAGAGTGTCACTTCGCTCTAAGCTTGCGTGAAATAGGATTGAAGATGATTCCGAATAAAAAGAACTCTGAAGTTGCACAAGTGTGGGGTAATGCAATATCCGCGAGACGCAGCGAGATTGCGTCTGGCGAGGCCGCATTCGGTAGAGATCGGGAGCGGTGACGGCCAGTGTCGTGTTGGCTGGGTTATTACAGCTGGGTGCCAAGGATTGATTGCGCCTTGTCGATTATTCAGTATTGCGCCGTCGCACGCAAAAGCCGTCATTCACGCGTTACGAGTCATTCATAACGTCGGGATACCGAACCTGCTGCGCTTGGCCTTGAGCAAAGGATGAGTCTTCGTCATTGTTAAGGCTACTCAAACCGTCCTGATCCTAAGAAGGCTTTAGAACGTGATGGTCGCCGGCTACTGTCTCATAGCGGTTGAAAACGTGGCACCAAAAACGTTTTCGCAATAACATCGCAAAAAAAAAAACAGTGCAAATGAACTTGGGCAAACCAGACAGACGCTAAAATTTGCCTCTGAAAAAAGCGCAGAATAAAGAAGACCCTGCTTAAGCAGCAGCTGCATGTTACCTCGGTTCTATGAAAAGGTCCGTACTGATTCTACATATTCTTGCTTCCTTTAACTTCTCTCATCCCACGCAGTAATATCTCAACACACAGAATTGCAATAAGGCTATACTACACGGAAAATCGCTGCTCGTCTTTGTTGACCTCACCTCTTTTGTATTTGTGAATGGCCTTGCTCATAATGGCTGCATATTAATCTCCTGGGCTGTTCCTCCCAATTTCCGCTCCTGTCAGGGCTTCGGAGAATGCTCTTTCACAAGTAGATGAAACTTCACTTCATGCTCTCGGTCACTTTTTGTCTGTTCTTGTTAATGAATAGCATGTCATTGCAAAACACAAAGCCGTTATTTTATTAATAGCTGTTGGCTGATTGTGGCTTCAAGTGAAAATATGTTTCACATTAGAAAAGGGGCATATCAGCAAACAAATTTGTATATCCCTAACAGCCCGAGTTACATCTTGCCCATTCAGTAAAACTAAAAGTGAAGAAAATACCACTGTGCAGCTTTCTTTCTTACTCTATAGCACGCTCAGGGGCAGTATGTCAGCCTATATAAATTGAGAGTAAACTGCACTGTGTAAACAACCAACTGTTAAGCTGCAATGAACAGGCTAAGAGTCTAAAAGAAGCAGGTTACCCGAATCATACCATTTTGTTGGACTGCAACAAGATAGCCAAGAAGCTTGAGACTTCGGTGTCTGTGCCTGGGTCAGACAAAGTGAAGCAGAGGTACAAGTTTACAGTTCTCCCGTACATACACCGTCTTTCGCATAACCTGAAAAATGTGGCGAAGAGGTATGAAAGAGGGGCTGTCTTTTCAGCTCGTAATAAAATTAAAAGACCGTGTGCAATGCTCGAAAGAAAGACTGAAAAAGAAAATCAATCCCAAAATACCGGTGCTCAAAGGCGTTGTTTATAAAATTTCTCTTTCCTGCGGATAAGTGTATATTCAACAGAGAGGTCGTTGTATTAACACGTGCCTAAATGAGCATGCTAATGGTTTGGAGGCCATTAAATCTACTAATCGAGTAGAACATTACAGAGGCTGCAAATCTTGCTTCCCAACCTTGCACTACAGTGATGAATTGTACAGACACCCAACTCAATTAACCAGAGAGATTACGGAAGCCTATCATTAGAAGGAAAAAACGAGATCGTGCGTTAGCAAGCTGTCTATACGCCTTCATGACAGTGACGTTGTTTTCCTTGGTTCCACGTTGCAACACTTGTGTTTGTTTTACTTGTTTGACCGGTGGCCCTCTTTACATTTCTGGTTTCCAGTGAGTTGTTGTGTGTTAGCGTTGTTCCTGTTGTTTCCTCTTTTTCGGTCCTCGTTTTTTGTGCTATTTTCCTCAAGTATGTACCACCATCTCGCCCGTTTCGCCATTGTGGCGGTCGAAGGGATCGCTAGTAGCACCCCGACGCCTGAAATGATCAGTCGAAAAACTCACCCAGGTGACCGGTTCTGGCTCCATGCCTCTGATCTGTCTAGGCGGCGAGCGCTGGCCTTTATTCAGCGACACGGAATCACGTGGTTACCCGCGTGACACAACTTGCGAGAGCGAGTGATCGGGGCGACGGTGGCGCAGAGGCGGAAGGAGCAGTAACAGCCGCGACAAGTCACCGGATATGACGCCATAGCCACATCTGCTGCGAGCCTCAAGTCCGAGCTCAAATACAAGCTTCATTTGACCTTCAGCTTTGCATGCGAGATGTGGAGCTTTTCGCTCCAAAATGCCTATTGATCTGAAACTGTTGCATCCCAGGAAGGCTTTGTCAACTCAATATCGTCGGTTGTGAGTGAGATTTCCACAAAAATAAGAAAGCCAAGCAGGTCCAACCAATCTCCTTCTGGCGTTTTTACTACTCTTTATTGCCACCATCACCTAAACAGGCTATTTGCGCGCCACCTTATGCCATTGCGGTCTTTAGCCGAAGATGCCCTTGCGCCATAAAAATTCATCATCATCAGCTTCTTTATTGCTGCCATTACGCCACACCAATGTAAATGTTCCCTACACGACTCCCTGCCATGAACTTAAACTTTTCTTTCACTTTTTCTGTTGGGGTTTTTTTAAAGTAGTCTTGCACCCTTCTCACTTTTCGCCAATTCTTTTCCCAACGATGCGTCTCACTCACTGTTGTTTTCATCACTCTTGATGTTTCCTTCAGCCGCGCCTCATTGCTCCAGTTGAAGCCCAGCATCCCCTTGTTCCGTCCCCTCTGCAAACCATTCGAGCTCTACTCCCGGCTCCTTAGCGCCATTTCCCCTTCCCTGCATCATCGGTCTGCGGCATTGGCGTGTGTATGTCTTGATGAGATTGCATGACCCGGCTGGCCTGCCGGCTCTGGCCGCCTTTAGCGGAAAAAACTCTCTTGCTGTCTGTCTCCAGCCGTGCTCGGCCTGCTGCCCTGTCTTGGCATGTCGGCTTCTGCTACGTTTGTCAAACTCGCTCCGGCACGGCCTCCACTTTTCCGCTTTGCCGTACACAGTGATTCTAGACTTGTCTTAATGTGCATCCCTTTTTTCTGTGCCAATCTGCAGCAAATTTGGCCTCGTTCGGAGTTTGACACAGGGATTCGCGAATTAGGTGGTCGACCGCGGCTGCCGTTCCGAGTTCACGGCATGTTTCGGGAAGCGCCTCGGTAGAGGACGCTTTCCCATTATACGTGCTGAAACGCATAAAACCAGTTTTCATGTGGAAGTGAGCCAGATAAAGGGTGAATAAGAGAAATGAGAGAAGTGCGAGCTGAGGAAAAACTCGCACGACGGTTTCTTGGTTCTAACGCTAGTGAATCAGAGTTAGCTGACTTGTGATCGTGAAGAAATGGGGTCTTAATCGAACTGATATTGTTTAGGTGATGGTAGCAATAAGTGCTTCGTTTTCACTGAAATGGGTGTTATGTGTTGTATCTCTTTACATGCTCTCTTTTTCAAACACGTGTTTCATACACGTTTTCTTTCATATGTGACAGATTGGGGGTTGGTTCGAATCGCAACATATGTGGAGTTGAAGCTTATCGAAGAAGTCGGTATTGCTTGCCTGAACAGTAAAGGTAAAAATAATAATAGTGTGGCTGCAGCACCCGCCTCGTTAAGCATATGGTGTATTCTAGGCAGAAGGTGGATTTTTGCTGGCGGGTGCAGGCGATCTAACGCAGACGCCGAGGCCAACAGCGTAAGTATGAGCGAATATATGAGAGAATCTAAAGCTGCAAAAAAGAAATGTATGAAATGAGAAAAGCTGCCTGACAAGCTTCCGCTAGAAACTACAATATGAGGAGGATCAAACTCCTCACGACAGTCAGTACAGCCAAATAAATAGGCAACCTGCAGCGTTGGGAAACGGAGTATGACTTCAACGTGGGTGCGTGGTAAGGTACACGCGTTAGCCTGCTGTCGCTAGTATCAGCAGCGCTCTGCAGAAATCTGCGTAAACATCAGCCTTAGCTGACTTCAGTACATTCTTATAATTTCGTTGTTCTCCTCCCCTATCACGCTGTTTTCATTTAGGACATATCTTTTCCGCTTGTTGTGAATGTGATTACAGCCACCCATAGTCGCTCCTGTTGTGAAAGCCTTTCTTGCAGGACTAGGTTGCTCTTTCATAGGTTCCAGTGTACTTCGAGAAGACTGACATGTAGCTTTAAGAAGTGCTTCGTGATGTGTCATCGCAGCACAGTGATCATCGCGAGATCTTGTTCTGTGTATCCCCGGTTAGCAGGTTTGGTAATATTATAGGGTGCGAAACGTGGCTGAACAAAGGGCATAAAAGCGACGGCTGAATAAAGGGCATTAGAAACAAGCTAACGTATTAGAAACGCTTCCCATGTATATTAATGTTTATTCGAGTGACAAGGCCGCCTCGCGAACTTTTCAAATGTATGCCCATACGGGTCTTTACGCATGACGCGTAGAGGGAACATGTTTGCCCACTCGGTTTGCACCACAGGCAGCGCCGTTCCTAAGGTTCTCGCCGCGGTGCGACATCCCACCGACAGTTCATGCTGTCGAACAACAACGGAATAGGTATTGGGCGAGGTGAATAACGAAAGAAAAGGGGACCTTTTCATGCAACACTGCTCCATCGCAGGAACGCCGAATGTGTACATTTCCATAACGTGCCCGAGAGCGCGGAATGTTTCGTTCCGAAATAACAGTGAAGGCGGATAAGATGGAGGGAGCAAGCAAGACTACCGGGATCGCACATTCGCTCTGCCGCTTCTTCCAGCTCCATGACGCACCTTGGCGTCAGGCACACACCCTGGCCGCATTCGTAGCAGCTGTATACGACGACCCTGCCTGTGCTCGCGTTGGTGTTCGCAGAGGGATGCGCTCACATTGGCCCCCATCTCGCGCCTGAGTGTTGCGCGCTTACGCCTCTGTGCAAACAGCGGTGAACTTCGAGCGCAGCTCTTTGCTGTTCCCTCCGCACCTAGCTGCTCCCATGCTGCCTTATAGCGCCCGAACAAAGTCCCCCCGATCTTCGCGGGCTCGCTCCGTCTCCCACCTGAGGCTATAGCACATCTGCCAGTGTCGCATCCGCGGATCTGGCGCCGAGCTAAGTGCTTGTCTGGAGCGCGTAGACTAGATCTCAAAAGAATCGCTGTGCTATGAAACCAGAGCAGATTGATGTGCGAATATCAGACTGCGCTTGCTATGTCGGCTGTTTATTTAGGCGCGAAACATTTCTTACTAGGTAAATGTTCCCAGGAATTCCAGCTTCGCCCTCCACGCACCCTCCTTTCCCGATCTTTTTACAACGTCATGTAATGTGGCATGGCCTCCTACGTCCCCTCACTGGTGTACAGGAGGACTACGCCGGCGAAAATATGCTGCAACGAGTATTGCGACTGAAAGAGGACAACTGCGTAGGTATCAAAAACGTACCTTAAACGGGGCTCTTAAAGCCCAGCATTTACGCTAGAAGTACGACTTCGTTAATGCGGGGGCGATGTTTCAAGATTTCTTTGTGTAAAAGAGACCCATTGTGCTCTCAAATAGAGATCGACGAATATAATGAAATATGTTTTGCCTCTAAGCAGATTGTACCATGAATGTTCTTCACTTGAGGTACCATAGAAATACACTAGCTTGTTACTGCCAGCGAAGGTGCCCGAAATTATATTGCTTTTCCTAGCACCTTCTTTGTAGCGTGTGTTAGGAATAATCTTAAGAGTAACGAATCCCTCCCTGGGTAACGTCCGCAAAGGCCCTGCGAGTATTTCAAATAAATATATATATCAACCACTCAAGACAGCGATATACATATCAATGTGGCATGTTCGGCTTTTGGCTATTATTACTGAAGACCACTTGTTGCTAAGAGGATTTGTTCTGCTAATAGTTTGCACGTTGCGGTGCCTGCAGCGGTGGCAGTGTTTGATTCTTTGCACTGCTGATGACGTTATCGCGCGATTGAACGCTGCGCACACCAGCTGAACAACGAGGAAGATGATATACAAACACGTCCGTGTGTCTGGCGTTCTCAGCGGGCGCTAAAATGCTTACCCTTAATGCGGAGTAGTTCCCTGTAGCTACTTCAAGGCTTGTTTTGCCTGTACCCGTCCAGCACCTGAACCTCCACTTCAGCCCCAGGGGATCAAAATTATGCCGGATCCCTCCATTTAGGTCTTGATTTTTTTCTCCCTTCTTCCCTTCATTGTTCATCCCTTCCCTCACGGCGCCGCTTTCTGCGTTATCGAAGAGTTCTACATTCACCGTGCTATTTTCATTCCTCACAACACACGTGCGTTTACATGTTTCAGACCACTCTAACCAGCTGGAATGGACATTATTTACACATATCTTTTTAGCTGCCTACACTATGTTATGTCCCAACTAGCATCCTAACGATAGCGCCCAGGCCGGATGGGAGATTCCATATTTGGATACTCACATCAGTAAGGGCACCTGCTCGACTTTTCAGCTTTTCTCTCATGTGAGTTATGGGTCGTTTGAAATAATGCTCGGTTCGCACATGTAGAGATTATTAATGTAAATGTCATTTTAATGTGGGCATTCTTATAGCAGCTACAATTCCAGCTTTCTTTGCCTGAACATTTTTCACCTTCCGTCCATCCGTAAATACGCTCCCCGGCAAAATGACTGTCTCTGACTGGTCCGCTACCAAAGCTGCATGCAGACAGAAGCGAATTGAAAGAATTATATGCTAAAAAAATGATTTACGTAATAGGCGGGTCGAAACAACCAGGTCCACCGAAGCTATTGATAGAGCAGCAAATGCCTGCAACAACAAAAAATAAATACGACGAGTGTGGCGCGTCGCAGTAATCACGTGCGTCCATACGATCGCGGCAGCAACAGGTTCTTCCCGATACCTCTCCGTCATCTGGCAATGAGGTCATAGTAGATAGCGCCAAGGGCACTTGCTTGTGTAATAGTTTATTGGAATTAGTGGGAAAATGCAAACAGCGTTGCTAAAACTGGCTCTAATTTCCCACGCAATCAATCGTAAGATGGACCGCAACAATTTTCATAAAAGGTACCTTACGGGAGAGGAACGCTTTCTTCTTATTATTGCACAATATCCTGACGTTCAGCTTTTTATGCTGTTGGAACATGCAGCCGGTCTTTCTTTGTGGTATTTTCTCGTTTTTCCTCTGCTCTCTTCACATTGAGGCCAAAGGATCGTCTCCTCAACTATGTAATGCGGCTTTACGACACTTCCGATCCTCAAAATGTCTGTAGTTGGTAGCAAAAGTGCCATTCGCAAATTTCAGGAGTTTTCATTGCAAGAATATGCGCCTGCAAAGCAGACACTATGGGCTCAATACATATGTTGAACATTGTACGCTATATCATCTGAGTATTACACACATTATTACGTTGCCACTAGGAAGAAAGAAAAGCGCTTAAAGTTAGCTCGCTGCAAAAAGAATAGATCTGTATTTTATTTTCCTCGATAGTCACTATTCAAATAGTGCGGTGACCCTGCAGTAGGTTCTTTGAACATGTGTCCGAAATTGCTTCGCTAACTCAAAGTTCTCCCGAATGCATGTCTGCGCAATTGTTATCTGCTCGCGCCCGACCGCTCGTTACGCTATCTTTAGCCGCACAAGTGGCGGTTAGCCACCAGTGCTAGAGAGATATCCAAATTTCGGGCCGGCATATCCCCTGAGGCTTGTCATTGAGCACGTATAAGTCGTATTCTCGACCGTCATTTGGCCAACTGACTTAGTGCGGTTGTGATATGCTCCCCAGTGTTTCGCGACCATTCACTCTTAGCTGTTTTGCGAGTTTGTAATACAAGTATTACAAATTATGCTCAGAACTATTTTGTATACACATGCCTACCAAATAAGCAATATCGTTGATGCATGGATAATGAGTGGCATAAATTATTTTTAGTGCATACGTATTTTATGGTGATTTTTTTTTTGCGCGAAAGCAAGCACTATTCTGCAAGACATGTCGCGGGAGCTTTACAATGTGGTGTTTTTGTGTGTCGTAGTGTGTATTAAATCTTGATACCGCTAATTACTCCTGCACTCAATTTCCGATTTGCGCGCACTACACTAAAGTATTCTGTAAGTTTATTTCCCCTAAAAAAATAATTACCATATTGATTGCTGACTGAAGAATTGGGCAGGAAGAGACCGGAAAAGCTGCCCCAATTTTCTTGCTTTTTGTTCGTGTGACACAAAGAGGCGATGAGCGTAGTTACCCAATACACTGCTACACTAGACGGGCTGATAGGTTTCTATTGCAGGCATGCTTTTAACGGTGCTATCTAAATGCACTTGGGAACGAATGTTGCGTAATCTAGTATGGCAATATGGCCCGCATTAATCGGTTTTACAAAGTTCAAACACAGCCGCTTTTCACTTCCCGTTTATTTGCCTTTTAAATATCAGTGCCACTTCCAAAGAAGAGCACAGCTAGTAGTTCACTCTAGTTTCGTTTTGATCGTATAGCTTAAGAGGGAAATGGGTGAGAGGCTGTCGAAAGTTTTCTGTATGTCAGAATGCTTCTTACGTATTATAGAGATGTACTTCCTTTAGGAGGTAGTGGAGCATCAAGAAAGAAAAGGCTCCGACGTGGCCAGGCTACTATCTGGACAACGAAGTGACCTGCCAGTTTTCTGTAGTGGACAAGGACAAGCTGTTCATATAATTGAGGATTTAGTGTAATGGACAATCCTTGTTTAAAGATGAACTTCTTGTCAACCAGCCTGTTTTGTTTAAATGTATTCGCTTTGTTTCTTTGATAATCATCATCATCAGCCTGACTACGCCCACGGCAGGGCAGATGCCTCTCCCATATCTCTCCAATTAACCCTGTCCGTTGCCAGTTGCGGCGCTATATTACCGCAAACTCATTAATCTCATCCGCCTACCTAACTTTCTGCCGCCCCCTGCTACGCTTGCCTTCCCTTGGAATCCACTCCGTTACCGTTAAGGACCAGCGGTTATCGTGGCTTCGCATTACATGAACTTCCCAAGCCCATTGCTTTCACTTCAATTCGATCAGGATTTGATTTTGACTAAGAAAGCTCAAACTTGCACTTTGTATGAGGAAGATGTTCATGAGTTTGCTTTTCTTGTTCGTGAACTAATCTAGAAATCTATTGCTAATCGCTGCTTTGTGCAGGAGGAGAGAAACGCTATACTGTATACCTTGAAACGATGAAGTGGTTGCTCTCAGAGTCCAGGGGTGTTAACACCGTGTAGTCAAAAACTGGTTCGCACTATTCAAGTCCAATCGCAGACTGCAATCTTCTGTGGTTGGCATGATGGCCATCGTAGGGCCGAACTCGGGCTCCAAATCTGCAGCCGTGGGCGCAGCATGCAAGTGGTCACCTAGGATGTTATAAGACCGATGGTACATCAACGCAGGTATTATATTCCTGGGTGTCACAAGGTTTTTGTGCACAACTAAAAGGTTTTCGTTGGCTCCGGTCATTTCTAGCGCACATCCAGAATGCTCTGTTTTTAAGGTTGCATATTTTTGTCTACAAACTACTTATGAACGTGTGCGTTGTCTCATTTTGAGCAATTCAATTGACTGAAAAATAAGTTTTGTAGTGCTTTACATTGCAAAGAACTATTTAATACTTCAGTGTCTCTTTCTCTTACGCCAAGCCTATAGTCAGGAACGGACATCAGCTTGAAGAGAATAATGCCGTAGACATCAGACATCTCGAGTTGTGCGTCGCGGTCGACGCATCTCAGACTCATTACAAGTGCAGAATCGACATTTGATCTGGCTGGGATATCATCATGGAAAGAATAACGCACTCAGGACCACAGACAAGAAAGACCAAACAACACAAGCGCTTGTGCTGTTTGGTCTTTCTTGTCTGTGGTCCTGAGTGCACTATTTTTTGCATGATCATTACAAGATGCTTCTCGCATTTAGCGCGCAATGTATGCGCACTCTGAGAAGAAAAAAGAAAAAAGGGATATACTGTGATAGGATCACATACGACATGGGAACGAAATACTCAGCGTTCATCCACTGAAACGGCGAGTACGTGAGTGAGCTGCAGATAAGAAATACTTGTTCAGTTTTATTGAATCACCTTCCCAAGCTCGCACCTTAGGGTCTTCGGACTGTTTGCTTTGCTTCGTGGGCACGAACTGCTAAGTCCTAGCGGGACGCTTTAAACAATCTTCACCGCATTCTAGCATTGCGCCATCGTAATATTCCAATAGAAGAGCACGACAACGGAGGGGCTGGCAAGGGACGCTCTTTCCTGGTGCTCCCGACGCAGTGCGTTTCTAAACTACAGCTTATTGCTTACGCACCACGTCCCCAGCATAGGCTTCTGAAAGACGCCACCGTCACTCATTCTCAGCAGTGCTTTCGCCGCGAGTGACCTCTCAAGGTGACGCCTGGACCTCCCAGCCAGGGAGGCACATTTCGATGGAGGCTAAATGCAAGACGGCCGTGTACTTGTCGATGTGACTACACGTCAAAGCTGCGAATGTTTCTAATTTTGTTGTTGACAAAAAAGGAGAAGTAACTCTCTGAATTCTCTGTGGACACCCATACCGCACCATGAGAGAAGAAATATATGAGGCAGTTAACCTTAGGTTGTATAAAATTTGTCCTGCGTCTTTCACTACAGCGCCTCCTTCTTTCTTCCCGTCTTTACTCCCGGCTTTCTCTCGCGTGGTAAGAGCTGGTTGTGGTAAACGATTCATACGTCGGCATTTCTGGCGTGAATACTTAGCTCACGTCGAGGAAGCATGAAAGAAGGGTAGCTAGAACATATATCAGGAACTTATGTGAAATAAAAGTTCGGCTTTTCGTTGGTCTCTTGCTATTTTGCACAGAAACACTTCACATAGAGTTTTTGCGCGTTCGCATGCTCAGTACGTTGACCTTAGGAAGCGGCGTCTCCGCAATATTCCCCCCACGTTATCCATGGCTACATTTTATACCATACTGGAAAACAGCAATGACGAACTCTGAAGATGACTCACGCGGAGTATAGTTGCTGAGACTCCATTCTTACCCCTCATATTAGTCATTTTGGTATGTCAATAAGATCATTGCCAAAAACGTCGCAGATATTCTTGGTATTTCCCGAAGGCGTTCTAGATGCTCACCATCAGCAGACTCTAGGTTTGAGGAGCGCACCTATTAAAGGAATGGTCGCATCACCTAAACCAGGTTCCCCAGTAATGACGTCAATCGCGGAGAGCAAGTGTTCAGTCTGAGCTTACGAAGCATACGCGAGGACAATTCTTGATGTCAGACAGTTGCAAAAGAAGTGTAGGCGAAGAAAAAAATCAAGAAATCGGAAAAAATTTGTAGCGATTCCTGCAACGTGCCACCTCAGAGAAATTTTATACATGGACAAAAGGTCTCTCAAAGCTCGTATAATGTGAACTAAGGCAGCCATAATTGCAAGTCTAGCCAGGAAAAGAAGAAAATGATATATGATTTAGGAGGTTTCCGGGGCTCGTCATGCTATTCCTAACAGCTTTATCCGCGAAATCTCTGCAGGATGTTTTCTTCGCAGAAAATGTCTCGAAATGGGTTGACTGCACCACAACGAAGACTACCTTAGGAGGCAAGAAATTACGTTTTTCAGATTCGTTGATCTGAGAACAAACTATCGATTTCGCCTTCAGGATGGCTGCATATTGTTTGTAATGTGCAACAGGAACTAAGGACAAGAGACTGATATATAAAGCTGCCCAATGTTCACATCCAAAGTGTAGTAAAATCATATTCCTGAAGTACAAATATTTCGTCCACAGGCTCAGAAACTGGCCCAGTTAATTCACATTTCCGCTTTTGTTTCATTATAGATCAGCATCAAAGCCCCAGTAATCATCTACGTCTAATCCTGCGCAAAGAACTTTCAACCGCCCTAAGCGCGAAATTGTCCAACTTCACTTATCCAGTTGCATTTCCCCGTGGCCGGCGGCGTTCACATCATGTCGCGCAGTATAATTAGGCTGTGACCGATTTTCTTCTCCCCTGGGGTAACGCGCAAGCTCAACCCATTTAGATAAGAACGCGCGAGGAAACTTCTAAGCTGCAGGGACGGGGATCTGTGCAATGCTTTTCTGAACAGAACGACAATAATTTCTTCTAAACATAAGAGACGTATATATCGGTCAATATTTTTAGAGTTAAAGCAATACTATTACGCTGGGCTACACAGCTGTCTCCCTAGGGTTTTAAATGGCTGCTGAATTAATGTTAATCAAACTATTATAGAGTGCCACCACGTTTCAAACCAGTGTTATTTTTTATCCTGTCCAAAAGTTTTATTTTGAGTTGTGATTGTTTTACATTTGAAGGGATTATGTGAAAAGTGAATAAGCGATAACGTGTGTTAAATATCCCTAAGGAATGCCTTCTACTACCTGCCTGAGCTGCTGACTCGTCGGAGAGCACTCTTCGGCTAAATGGCTTTATCGAGCAGGAAAAAGCAAGTACCAAGTTATGCGCCATCATTGTTTCTTTCTATCATTTCCATTACTTTTGTGATCACATGGTGACATGGTTGTGAATTAAGCACGGCTGTGCCAAGGAGGTATTATGATAAGAGGTTGAAAAGTTTCGTAGTTCAGACTGGCTCACTGATATGAAGTATAAGTGTGAGACAAAAGTACTTGTCAAGAATGGCGCTACCAGGCCGCGGTTATGTTTCTAGACAGGGAAAGTTGATCAAAGGAGGAAACTAATGTGACTGCAAGGTTGAAATAGTGACACGCACTACCGGATCAAAACACACAGTGGCAAGTTGATAACTATGAAAAAACAACACTTGGGCATTTGATCATTTAATGACGTCATACTTGGCTTCAGAAAGCGAGGAAAAAGAGTAAGCGGGAGAAGTTATCAAAACAATGAGTTTTGCCCTGGCTCCGTTCAAAACAAAAGGAGATAGAAATTTGACTCAGCTGCACAATTAAATATGGGCTTGAACAGCGAAAGAGTGACTGTGCATTATCTTGACCTTCTTGACATTGGCCTTGACCTTTTTATGCATGCGCATCCAGAAATGCGCATCCACATCCCCTTGACTATGGCCGAGTTTAAGTGGGACGACGGAAGGGGCATTGTCGTAATGGTTGGGTGAAACCACAGTTTTCCTATGAATTCAGAACAAGTGCTGAATTCAAGACAGCCAAGTTTCTTAACTTACGTACTCTTGTACACTTATTCACTGTTTACAAAGATTCGAAACAAAGTAAAAAAACTACATTTTGCCTAGGCTGCAGTGAAAAAAAAAAGTCCAGAAAGATCCTTATCACCCAAACGGGAACCGACGCGAGTAAAGAGAGGAAATGGAGACAAAGTTCTGCCTTTCAGTCCGACTCAACTGTGTGCTGAAACTGCATAAACTGCAATTTATGTTCGCGGTTCACCCTCTGTCTCTCGTTTTAATTTGTGCTCAAACTAAATTTAAAGCAAAATGAACCCACCACTGCTTCCATACTATTGTCTACGGCCGATAAGAAAAAAAGGCACAAAGCGCGATCTGCCACGAAACCGTTTCCTTCCCCCTTGCCACAACCGCGCTGGGTGTCCAGACGGGGCAGTTCTTCCATGCCTGTAAATTTCCTCGTACCGACTCAGCCCCGTCGTGCTTAACAAATACCCCTAAAACATGCCGTTACAATGCAGTGCACTCGTTGGTGTTCACGGTCTAAACCACTTTTTCCTCCCTATAGTGCATGTAAGATTGCTGTTTATGGTTAGGTTTTCAGGCAAGAATAGAAAATTTTTGGAGATATAGTCATGATTCGATAATTGAAAAGATGGAATACATTGGCTCTAAAAATTCGAACACCGTACATTACGTATAAGCGTACATTACGTATAAGTCGAGGCTCCGATGCTGCTGCGTTCGCAGTAGGAATGAATGGCGGCGTCATCGCTGAAGAGAACGCCCTGAAATAACGTGCGAGATGTTGAACGCCGCTACGGTGTGGGAGAGAAAAAATTTGATGAATAACAGAACTATGCATGTCAGAGAAGTTCTTGACGTCACTGTAGGATACAGAAACAGCAATGGTTTGGTGGGAACGCACTGAAACGTGTCCCCAAACAAGATATCTCGAAGATATGTGACACGGAAAAAGACCGTAAACGGACAATTTTTTTCAGCCATATGAGCGGAAACGCACGAACGACATTCCTGTTTGCTTTTATTTCTGTTTACTTTCCGTTTACATTTATGTTTACTTTTAAGATATGCCACATTATCCACATATGTGGCACACATCTCATTTTGGAGATTTTTTCGCCAGTGCGTATTCCATCCTTGGGCCTTAGCACGTGCATTTCACAGTGCAGGTGTTTATCTACTGCCAAAATCACTAATTCCAATTGCGATGCGGTATTGTTTGTTAGGCTTCCAAACTTTTCCAATCCCAGAGAGCGCTGGTCCTGTGGAGGCTGGCTCTGCCTGGTGCTGCTGTTATTAGGGCACTCTGTTTTGAGAGAACAGGTTCGCATCCCTGAGTTCTTGATAGGTGTTCTGAACGGCGATGACTTCTAACTGTTGATTTGAAGTGGTGGTAGGGTGGTAGAGAACCCTAGAGTATTTTTTAGGCTTCTCTTAAGATATAAATTTGTGCTTCTTCGCACCTATTGAGAGAGGGAGGGTGGCTGAGTGGGAATGGGAACAAACGTGTATGGATATCCTAGTCGATATCCAGAAGAACAAGTGTGCTTCGGCAAGGGGTCTAATGCGAAGGCAAGGTAACCGCTGGTCATTAAGTGTAACGGAGTGGAGTCCAATAAAAGGCAAGTGTAGCATGGGAGAGGGGCGAGGTAGAACGTTAGGTGGCCGGATGACATTAATAAGGTTCTGTGGATACGGTGGCCGCAGCTTACAAAGGACACAGTTAAATGGACAAACGTGGGCGAGAGGCTTTTGCCCTGCAGTGAAAAGTAGTCAGGCTGATGATGATGATGATATACGCTTAAAGCGTGGAGTGCCTGTATATGCTCCGTAGGCGACCGCCTTCTCGCATGCAGTGCTAAGGGAAACAGGTAATTACATCTAAACTATTGAATTAATGCGCAAAGTAACAATTTTGCATCCTCCTTTCATTTGCATTGCGGCTTCTTGGTTTCGGTCTGGTGCTCGTAGTTTGATGGTGCCTAAATGCTTTGGAGGTGAAGTTAACCGACAGTTGCAGAAAATTCTGCAGTTTCGCGGAGTGAATTTCACACCTTTAATTCCTTTGGGTGCGCAGAATTTGTATCTGTATTCACGGCGCTTTGAAAATTTATCTCCTCATTACTTCTATATCGCACCTACTCCAGAAATGCCACAAGGCATATAGCATGTCAAAAATCTTCGGTAAGCATCTCACTTATTTCGCACTACTTTGGGAGAAAGCTAGGCTAAGGACCGACCGAAACACAAAAGCATCCAAAGCAGACTTAAAAGGTTAGGTGGAAGTGAACAAGTTTACTTGCGGTCACGAATGCAATAGAAAAGGTTTCAACCGCTACAGAAACGGAAGGTGAACAACTACAAGAAGAAAAGGCTGCAGTCCCCGTCATCGGCCTCCAGAGCATGTGTCCGCGCCTGGATAGTCGCAGTAACCACTGGCGTTCTGCAGCGATTCTTCCGGCACGCGCTCGGCGCACGGCGACAGGCGGCCCTTCTATTATGCCCCATCTGCACACGAAGGCTCAGCAGGATGGCAAACACCGCCGGACAGAAAGCAATGAAAGAGGAATGCTTTGTTGACCCAATCGCTTTGTCCCCTTTTTTTGTTTCCTCCTTCTTTTGTTCCTCCTCTTACTCGTCTGCACCTCTCCGACTCCTTCCTCTGATTTTCTTTTCTTTTGATTTCCTTTCACTGCATTAGTTTCCGAGTAAGCTTCACTTTGTCTTGGCTGAGGAGTATGGAAACCACACGTGAAAGGGCTGCCAAGGCTTGTAAGATAACAGCCGGGCAATAAACAATGGGTTCTATTTCGTACTGAAGCGATGACACCTCAAAACTTCTCTTCTTCCATAGACCAGTCCAGAAAGAAAAGAGCGATGTTTTTTCGACCTCTTAACAAATACTGGCTTAACGAGTACTCGCATGGCACTATAGTTTCGCGCGCATTCTAAACTACAGGACTTACCCAGTACAAATATTTCCCTGCAGTTTATAAGGGGGGGCCCTATTTGATTGAGTCTCTTTCGTTGGCCATTGTTCAGCTCAGGTTATTTACTTACTGGAGATGCTTCCCTCTCTATTGCTTTCCTGATGAATTTCTCTTGTTTCCTTCAGGTTTTGTACTGGCCCGGTCTGACCAGTAAGGTTTCTTTGGCGGGCACATCTATTGTCAGAACTTGGTGACAGGATCATGGCAAGAAAGTTCTCACACCACAAAACAGGACAATAAAAATAAAGCGCAATGAATGCTTGTGTGGATTCGTATTCTGTTCGTGGGGCCCGGTTTTCCGCTGTGCCCTTATCTTTCATTCAGATGCGAAGTTGGTTCGTGATGCCTCGTCTTGTCACTGCCAATTTTCTCGTAGTGCTTTCAAACCTCATTTTTCTTTCTTGCTGTGCTAGTGTTACGGACAATGAGATTTGTCCCTGCCAACTACTTGGGAGCTTGTTAATGCCGCAATTTTCTGAGTATATTTTTTCTGCTTGCAGTGCATACGGATGCGTTTTATTCGGCGTTCGTGCTGTATTATTTCCATCTGAAACGTGAAATCATGTGATGCCTAGGTGCAGATGCTACTTCATGTAAGTCGGCTGAAACAGATTTTTAACTGTTTGTTTCAGAGTATACGTTTAATTCCCGGGGCGTTGTTTTGTAGGCAGCATGCACAATAACCTTCTCCACCCACTAGCTGCGGAATACTGAGAAAAAAAGATACCTTACGACACACGGAGTGGTCGTGGAAGAGACGAAGAATTATGGTTGGTTTGGTTAGTTTACGTCCCAAAGCGACTAAGAAGAAGAATTATGACTAGAAAAACAACGCTACTCCTTATTTATTTCATTCGCAGTAGCTTTGATGTGCCTTCATTTTTTTTCGTGCATCTTTTTCTCACTTGTTCTTTTTGTTGTTCTTTGTATTCTTTTTTACCTCGCTCGGGCCTCTCGTGTTTTCTTCTTCCTCCTTCTTCTTCTTCTTCATCCCCTTTATAATGGCGCATACCCACGTGGGGGGATTGGCCAAAGTGTACTGGCGTAAACAAGATGATGTCCGTAAGATTACGACAAAATATTGGAGCCAAACGTGAATTTAGAGAAATGTATCTATGAAAAACGACAGAAGAATATTGTAACGGAAAATAGGCGACAGGTGGCTAACCAGCAGAATACAGCAGCCAGCCAGCCAGCGCGAGACACTTCAACGTCTTCGAAGACACTTCAGCGCCACCTGAGAGCAGCAGGTGGCATTACTCCCCCTATATTTAAAGTATTTAAAGGTCACGAGGTGACCGAGGCAATGTTTAAAGTTAAATAACAAAGAACATTTTGATGAAAAAAAAATCTCCAGGATTTTTAAAGGAGCTAGCAAATCAACCTACCAGTTTCAATTATGTAATCACGGAGATTCCCACAAATTGAACCCAATGCAAATCTTTTGGCGCTCGCACCGAACGATAATAACACTGGCAGAGATAACGGGAGCCCTAACCTGGAGAGACGGACCTCCAGGTAAATCTTTCTCTGAAGTGCGAATTTTAGACAGTAGAGAAGGAAATGGTCCACAGATGATCATCCTCGCATCGTCACATAGGTTTGTTGGTGACCACCCACATCTGCATAGGTATAAATTTAAACTGGGAATCCTGCACCGCAGCCACGTCATTGGTACCTCACACTGCCTGGTTTTACACGAACGGATGTTCCATTTATATGCTAAGTGCTGATAATCAGTAGTGTTTACTAAGGGATCGCGTAACCTGGCTGATATGTGTTGGAACTGCTGAAACCTGGAGATCGCCAGCAGACTGAAATTCGGGACGGGATGTGTAACTGACCCGTCAAGAGCTGACCTTGCTAAGTAATCAGCCACCTCGTTGGAATGAAGGCCTGCATGGCCAGGCACCCAGACAAAACGAACCTTCCTTAAAGTGGACGGGACAAAAAATCGCAGGAAACGGCACAAAAAATCTTTTGTGAAGTTTCAAGGGAGACTAAAACTGAAAAACAATCAGCCAGGATGATAACGTGAGATAAATGACACGGAAGTTTATGCGTAGCCATTCCAAGAGCCAAGAATTCCGCAACAAATATAGGAATATAATGGGGTACGCGGACAGAATAGCTCCATGCCAAATCCTGCGAAAAGATGCCAACTGCAGCTTTTTGGCAGCTGATGGAGGCATCGGTAGAAAGCACCACATGATGGTGGTATTCCGCTATGTGACCAGAAATAAATACCATTTAAAATGTTTGTGGGCATGTGTTTCGCACGAGGTGAGAAGATGTGGCAAAAATAGAATTCCACTGCTGCGGGCGTGTCGTCAACGCACTGCAAAGAACTGAGATCAACACCAATCGGTACTTATGTCTCTTTCTCTTCTTCTTCTTATCCCTCGGTTCCTTTGCTTCTTTCTCTTTCTTCCTTCGCTTTTCTCTTTTATCTCTCTTAGCTTGGCTTCTGTCTGCTTCTTGTTATTCTAATTCCTCTTTTTCTTTGGCCTCTCATAGCATTGCATGGCAATTCAATGGCTTGGCTTGCGGATTTCTATGACAACTACAACGGGTTTCAGCAATTCAAACACTCATGTTGAGGCCTCAGTAATGGCTCTGGCATAAACTGAACTTGTTTTTGATCAGCATTCGGCAACGCAGGCTAAGAAGCGTGGCAGAATACAAATGACTTAGACAAAGTTTGGGGCGGCAGGCCAGCGCTAAAACATGCTGCTCGAAAAATGATGCTGGATGAATTACTGGCGTGTTTTAGCAATTACGAGTTATTTCTTTATTCATTTCGCGCAGTGATTCAGTTGAGATTAGTCCCTACATATCAAGGCATCCACAATTATCGTTTATTTCCTTCGTATGATTCGAAATTATCTCGTGTTTTTTCTTTTTTTCATCAAGACCAGATGGATGGATTAACATCTTCTGTGCACACTAAAGAAGAGTACAAAAGCTTCAATTTGTAGTTCTCTAGTAGAGCTTGTGGGCAAAGTAGCACGAATTCATGTAGTGCGCAGTCATGTCCAAGGGATATTACTCTTGGTTTCAGTGTTATGCAGAAAGCAGTGAAGCGTCAAACTGAGGTGCACATCGAATTTAATTACAAAAAGCGTTTGCCTCGGTCCTGCAACAACGGCAAGAGCACAGTCACCCGGCAGGATCCCAACAAGTACTCATAAGTGGAGGGTGCTACCCACTAAAAACGTGAAGAGTTTCTAAGTTCTTCACATGTTGAACTCAGGGGTATTCTAAGAAAGACATGCGTGCGAGATGGAAGATGATAAGTACGCCGATAATCTACACAAAGTGTTTGCCGCGTCCTCTCGCAAACCGCTACGGTTACCAGACTTCCGTTGAGCAAGCTGACATTAGGCCCCTTTCGACTACTGAATGCTGTCGATTTGTTAAACGCACCCTTAGCAATTGGCGCCACCTAACGTGTGCTGCCCTGAGCTCAGTGTTAGTGCGCTGCTGAGAAAGAAAGCGGCAGCCAGACAGAAGTGCTGGTTGTTTAAATGGCGCGAAAATTTCTATTGCATAGATTTCCCCAGAGTGTTCACATCATTACAGAATTTAGAGCTGTGCAGGCTGTGAAATAGTTTCATGAGAGCGCAATATTCATCAGAAGGTTAGCCTCCAAATGCATTCTTAGTGATTGCTGACAGTGCTGCTCCGTTGGGGGACCCAGCAAAGCAGAGTTTAGTCCATGTTAAACATAACAACTGATAATGGCCGGAACGATAACACACACATTATTCGTGGACATTAAATACGCCGGGGCTCGAGAAAAGAGGAAACCCAAATGTGCTAGATACTGGCCCACATTCATTTCCTCGTGTTGCCAGGGAACCAGCCATCCACCGTATTTTCTCCTTTTTCCTAGATCCTACTAATCTGCCGAGTGTGTGATGAAGCACGCTCTCACCAGTGCATTAGGCTAATCACTCTGTTCGGAAAAGGTGCCAATCACGCTTAAAGAGAGCCAACCACTCATTTTGCGAAGACCGGATTGCGCAGCCCTCCTGACGTTGCCAGGCGCGGATATCGTCGGCCTCATTTTCCCTCATGACATTCAATATTCGCGCTTAATCTCCGTGTAGACGACTGGCATTGAGAAATTGCGACGTCGAGCATTGCTGGTACGCTTATCTTGAGTTCTGGAGCCATAAAAGCATTCGCTTTATTCTAATAATTTTTTTTTTCTGAGCGCAAATCCTTTTTGAAATGTAAGTTGTGTTGGCCATATTTTGAATATTTATTATTTTTTGAGAAAGTGAGCACATAAGGAAAATGAGTTACATGGTTTCAGTTAAAATTACGAAACCACTCTCGATCAGCAGACCGCCTCGTATCTTTGGAGTTTAAACATTTTTCTCTATAGCAGTGAAGATGAGAATCAATCTTCCGAGAATTATGTTAGTTACTAAAAATTCGGTTTTATCGAAAGAGCAGTTTTTGTCAATACTGCGTTTTAAAAGTAAACAGAGGCGAGCTAGACTTGCTACGGATGAATTATATCACCTACGCCTTTGATGCGGGAAATGGGGCTGTGGTTCCAGCTCTGAGCAAGAACGCCGGGGCAGTGGTAGGTGGTGCCATAAATTATAAAATCTCTTCACTGCGTTAGCACGGGTGTACGTGGTTTGACTTATCACACCTCAATTGAGTCAAATCAACCGAGTCGAAACATGTCCTCTGTTTTTATTCACTTGAATAAATTCCCTGGTTAGAGTCAGTAAAAATGAAAGCATGAGTTTAAAAAGTATTTAATGCATTAGTAATAGCATTACCTTAAAACATTGTGCATCGGCAATAGTCCCTATTTAAGGCATATTTCTAACATAAGTAAACAATTTCTGCACGAGAGAGTGAGGGTCCAATTTCTGTTTTTTACAAAACATAGTGTAGCCCCTTCTGGGTAAACGAGGTGCCCATACGGGGCGTTACCTACACTAGCACAAGACCGAAGCCATTGCGTTGCGAGCAACGTGCCAAAAATTCGGCCTGCTGCCTAACTATTGGCGAAGGACACAGAGAAGCCCCGCCCATCTAACTTCATGGTTCAAAAAGTTTGCGCCCAGTATATAGTTGCACCTCTGTTACCATCTGAAATGAAGATCGGGAAGATTTTTTTCGAAACACCGTATGTAACCTGAATGAAATTGCACCTGTTTTTTATGCCAAGCTGTGGACAAAGTTTATAGATGTGGACTTTACAAAAAAATATGTTATTGGGCACCTCGACGGGTCTACAATACCTTATTTCGGCAGGGGGCCAGCATCATATATGCATACATACACACACATATACAGAGGTGTAAATAAACATCACTCACATGTTCCTCACTCG